>NW_028225693.1:0-208465 GCF_052327205.1 Somniosus microcephalus | reverse complement strand
GAGGTGAATCAGAAGAAGCAGAAAAAGGAGAAGGAGAAGGTGAAGTCTGAAGGGTGAATCAGAAGAAGTAGAAGAAGGAGAAGGAGAAGGTGAAGTCTGGAGGGTGAAGCAGAAGAAGTAGAAGAAGGAGAAGGAGAAGGTGAAGTCAGGAGGGTGAATCAGAAGAAGTAGAAGAAGGAGAAGGAGAAGGTGAAGTCAGGAGGGTGAATCAGAAGAAGCAGAAGAAGGAGAAGGAGAAGGTGAAGTCTGGAGGGTGTATCAGAAGAATCAGAAGAAGGAGAAGGAGAAGGTGAAGTCTGGAGGGTGAATCAGAAGAAGCAGAAGAAAGAGAAGGAGAAGGTGAAGTCTGGAGGGTGAAGCAGAAGAAACAGAAGAAGGAGAAGGAGAAGGTGAAGACTGGAGGGTGAATCAGAAGAAGTAGAAGAAGGAGAAGGAGAAGGTGAAGTCTGGAGGGTGAATCAGAAGAAGTAGAAGAAGGAGAAGGAGAAGGTGATGTCTGGAGGGTGAATCAGAAGAAGCAGAAGAAGGAGAAGGAGAAGGTGAAGTCTGGAGGGTGAATCAGAAGAAGCAGAAGAAGGAGAAGGAGAAGATGAAGTCTGGAGGGTGAATCAGAAGAAGTAGAAGAAGGAGAAGGAGAAGGTGAGGTCTGGAGGGTGACTCAGAAGAAGCAGAAGAAGGAGAAGGAGAAGGTGAAGTCTGGAGGGTGAATCAGAAGAAGCAGAAGAAGGAGAAGGAGAAGGTGAAGTCTGGAGGGTGAATCAGAAGAAGCAGAAGAAGGAGAAGGAGAAGGTGAAGTCAGGAGGGTGAATCAGAAGAAGCAGAAGAAGGAGAAGGAGAAGGTGAAGTTAGGAGGGTGAATCAGAAGAAGCAGAAGAAGGAGAAGGAGCAGGTGATGTCAGGGGGATGAAGCAGAAGAAGTAGAAGAAGGAGAAGGAGAAGGTGAAGTCTGGAGGGTGAATCAGAAGAAGCAGAAGAAGGAGAAGGAGAAGGTCAAGTCTGGAGGGTGAATCAGAAGAAGTAGAAGAAGGAGAAGGAGAAGGTGAAGTCTGGAGGGTGAAGCAGAAGAAGTAGAAGAAGGAGAAGGAGAAGGTGAAGTCAGGAGGGTGAATCAGAAGAAGTAGAAGAAGGAGAAGGAGAAGGTGAAGTCAGGAGGGTGAATCAGAAGAAGCAGAAGAAGGAGAAGAAGAAGGTGAAGTCTGGAGGGTGAATCAGAAGAATCAGAAGAAGGAGAAGGAGAAGGTGAAGTCTGGAGGGTGAATCAGAAGAAGCAGAAGAAAGAGAAGGAGAAGGTGAAGTCTGGAGGGTGAATCAGAAGAAGTAGAAGAAGGAGAAGGAGAAGGTGAAGTCTGGAGTGTGAATCAGAAGAAGCAGAAGAAGGAGAAGGAGAAGGTGAAGTCTGGAGGGTGAATCAGAAGAAGCAGAATAAGGAGAAGGAGAAGGTGAAGTCTGGAGGGTGAATCAGAAGAAGCAGAAGAAGGAGAAGGTGAAGTCTGGAGGGTGAATCAGAAGAAGTAGAAGAAGGAGAAGGTGAAGTCTGGAGGGTGAAACAGAAGAAGTAGAAGAAGGAGAAGGAGAAGGTGAAGTCAGGAGGGTGAATCAGAAGAAGTAGAAGAAGGAGAAGGAGAAGGTGAAGTCAGGAGGGTGAATCAGAAGAAGCAGAAGAAGGAGAAGGAGAAGGTGAAGTCTGGAGGGTGAATCAGAAGAATCAGAAGAAGGAGAAGGAGAAGGTGAAGTCTGGAGGGTGAATCAGAAGAAGCAGAGGAAGGAGAAGGAGAAGGTGAAGTCTGGAGGGTGAATCAGAAGAAGTAGAAGAAGGAGAAGGAGAAGGTGAAGTCTGGAGGGTGAAGCAGAAGAAGTAGAAGAAGGAGAAGGAGAAGGTGAAGTCAGGAGGGTGAATCAGAAGAAGCAGAAGAAGGAGAAGGAGAAGGTGAAGTCTGGAGGGTGAATCAGAAGAATCAGAAGAAGGAGAAGGAGAAGGTGAAGTCTGGAGGGTGAATCAGAAGAAGCAGAAGAAAGAGAAGGATTAGGTGAAGTCTGGAGGGTGAAGCAGAAGAAACAGAAGAAGGAGAAGGAGCAGGTGAAGACTGGAGGGTGAATCAGAAGAAGTAGAAGAAGGAGAAGGAGAAGGTGAAGTCTGGAGGGTGAATCAGAAGAAGTAGAAGAAGGAGAAGGAGAAGGTGAAGTCTGGAGGGTGAATCAGAAGAAGCAGAAGAAGGAGAAGGAGAAGGTGAAGTCTGGAGGGTGAATCAGAAGAAGCAGAAGAAGGAGAAGGAGAAGATGAAGTCTGGAGGGTGAATCAGTAGAAGTAGAAGAAGGAGAAGGAGAAGGTGAAGTCTGGAGGGTGAATCAGAAGTAGTAGAAGAAGGAGAAGGAGAAGGTGAAGTCTGGACGGTGAATCAGAAGAAACAGAAGAAGGAGAAGGAGAAGGTGAAGTCTGGAGGGTGAATCAGAAGAAGTAGAAGAAGGAGAAGGAGAAGGTGTAGTCTGGAGGGAGAATCAGAAGAAGTAGACGAAGGAGAAGGAGAAGGAGAAGTCTGGAGGGTGAATCAGAAGAAGCAGAAGAAGGAGAAGGAGAAGGTGAAGTCTGGAGGGTGAAGCAGAAGAAGTAGAAGAAGGAGAAGGAGAAGGTGAAGTCAGGAGGGTGAATCAGAAGAAGCAGAAGAAGGAGAAGGAGAAGGTGAAGTCTGGAGGGTGAATCAGAAGAATCAGAAGAAGGAGAAGGAGAAGGTGAAGTCTGGAGGGTGAATCAGAAGAAGCAGAAGAAGGAGAAGGAGAAGGTGAAGTCAGGAGGGTGAATCAGAAGAAGCAGAAGAAGGAGAAGGAGAAGGTGAAGTTAGGAGGGTGAATCAGAAGAAGCAGAAGAAGGAGAAGGAGCAGGTGATGTCAGCGGGATGAAGCAGAAGAAGTAGAAGAAGGAGAAGGAGAAGGTGAAGTCAGGACGGTGAAGCAGAAGAAGCAGAAGAAGGAGAAGGAGAAGGTGAAGTCTGGAGGGTGAATCAGAATAAGTAGAAGAAGGAGAAGGAGAGGGTCAAGTCTGGAGGGTGAATCAGAAGAAGTAGAAGAAGGAGAAGGAGAAGGTGAAGTCAGGAGGGTGAATCAGAAGAAGCAGAAGAAGGAGAAGGAGAAGGTGAAGTCTGGAGGGTGAATCAGAAGAATCAGAAGAAGGAGAAGGAGAAGGTGAAGTCTGGAGGGTGAATCAGAAGAAGCAGAAGAAAGAGAAGGAGAAGGTGAAGTCTGGAGGGTGAATCAGAAGAAGCAGAAGAAGGAGAAGGAGAAGGTGAAGTCAGGAGGGTGAATCAGAAGAAGCAGAAGAAGGAGAAGGAGAAGGTGAAGTTAGGAGGGTGAATCAGAAGAAGCAGAAGAAGGAGAAGGAGCAGGTGATGTCAGGGGGATGAAGCAGAAGAAGTAGAAGAAGGAGAAGGAGAAGATGAAATCTGGAGGGTGAATCAGAAGAAGTAGAAGAAGGAGAAGGAGAAGGTGATGACTGGAGGGTGAATCAGAAGAAGTAGAAGAAGGAGAAGGAGAAGGTGAAGTCTGGAGGGTGAAACAGAAGAAGCAGAAGAAGGAGAAGGAGAAGGTGAAGTCAGGAGGGTGAATCAGAAGAAGCAGAAGAAGGAGAAGGAGAAGGTGAATTCTGGAGGGTGAATCAGAAGAAGCAGAATAAGGAGAAGGAGAAGGTGAAGTCTGGAGGGTGAATCAGAAGAAGCAGAATAAGGAGAAGGAGAAGGTGAAGTCTGGAGGGTGAATCAGAAGAAGCAGAAGAAGGAGAAGGAGAAGATGAAGTCTGGAGGGTGAATCAGAAGAAGTAGAAGAAGGAGAAGGAGAAGGTGAAGTCTGGCGGGTGAAGCAGAAGAAGTAGAAGAAGGAGAAGGAGAAGGTGAAGTCAGGAGGGTGAATCAGAAGAAGTAGAAGAAGGAGAAGGAGAAGGTGAAGTCAGGAGGGTGAATCAGAAGAAGCAAAATAAGGTGAAGGAGAAGGTGAAATCTGGAGGGTGAATCAGAAGAATCAGAAGAAGGAAAAGGAGAAGGTGAAGTCTGGAGGGTGAATCAGAAGAAGCAGAAGAAAGAGAAGGAGAAGGTGAAGTCTGGAGGGTGAAGCAGAAGAAACAGAAGAAGGAGAAGGAGAAGGTGAAGACTGGAGGGTGAATCAGAAGAAGTGGAAGAAGGATAAGGAGAAGGTGAAGTCTGGAGGGTGAATCAGAAGAAGTAGAAGAAGGAGAAGGAGAAGGTGAAGTCTGGAGGGTGAATCAGAAGAAGCAGAAGAAGGAGAAGGAGAAGATGAAGTCTGGAGGGTGAATCAGAAGAAGTAGAAGAAGGAGAAGGAGAAGGTGAAGTCTGGAGGGTGAATCAGAAGAAGCAGAAGAAAGAGAAGGAGAAGGTGAAGTCTGGAGGGTGAATCAGAAGAAGTAGAAGAAGGAGAAGGAGAAGGTGAAGTCTGGAGGGTGAATCAGAAGAAGCAGAAGAAGGAGAAGGAGAAGGTGAAGTCTGGAGGGTGAATCAGAAGAAGCAGAAGAAGGAGAAGGAGAAGGTGAAGTCTGGAGGGTGAATCAGAAGAAGCAGAAGAAGGAGAAGGAGAAGTTGAAGTCTGGAGGGTGAATCAGAAGAAGCAGAATAAGGAGAAGTGAAGGTGAAGTATGGAGGGTGAATCAGAAGAAGCAGAATAAGGAGAAGGAGAAGGTGAAGTCTGGAGGGTGAAACAGAAGAAGCAGAAGAAGGAGAAGGAGAAGATGAAGTCTGGAGGGTGAATCAGAAGAAGTAGAAGAAGGAGAAGGAGAAGGTGAAGTCTGGAGGGTGAAGCAGAAGAAGTAGAAGAAGGAGAAGGAGAAGGTGAAGTCAGGAGGGTGAATCAGAAGAAGCAGAAGAAGGAGAAGGAGAAGGTGAAGTCTGGAGGGTGAATCAGAAGAAGTAGAAGAAGGAGAAGGAGAAGGTGAAGTCTGGAGGGTGAAGCAGAAGAAGTAGAAGAAGGAGAAGGAGAAGGTGAAGTCAGGAGGGTGAATCAGAAGAAGTAGAAGAAGGAGAAGGAGAAGGTGAAGTCAGGAGGGTGAATCAGAAGAAGCAGAAGAAGGAGAAGGAGAAGGTGAAGTCTGGAGGGTGAATCAGAAGAAGCAGAATAAGGAGAAGGAGAAGGTGAAGTCTGGAGGGTGAATCAGAAGAAGCAGAATAAGGAGAAGGAGAAGGTGAAGTCTGGAGGGTGAAACAGAAGAAGCAGAAGAAGGAGAAGGAGAAGATGAAGTCTGGAGGGTGAATCAGAAGAAGTAGAAGAAGGAGAAGGAGAAGGTGAAGTCTGGAGGGTGAAGCAGAAGAAGTAGAAGAAGGAGAAGGAGAAGGTGAAGTCAGGAGGGTGAATCAGAAGAAGTAGAAGAAGGAGAAGGAGAAGGTGAAGTCAGGAGGGTGAATCAGAAGAAGCAGAAGAAGGAGAAGGAGAAGGTGAAGTCTGGAGGGTGAATCAGACGAATCAGAAGAAGGAGAAGGAGAAGGTGAAGTCTGGAGGGTGAATCAGAAGAAGCAGAAGAAAGAGAAGGAGAAGGTGAAGTCTGGAGGGTGAAGCAGAAGAAACAGAAGAAGGAGAAGGAGAAGGTGAAGACTGGAGGGTGAATCAGAAGAAGTGGAAGAAGGAGAAGGAGAAGGTGAAGTCTGGAGGGTGAATCAGAAGAAGTAGAAGAAGGAGAAGGAGAAGGTGAAGTCTGGAGGGTGAATCAGAAGAAGGAGAAGAAGGAGAAGGAGAAGGTGAAGTCTGGAGGGTGAATCAGAAGAAGCAGAAGAAGGAGAAGGAGAAGGTGAAGTCTGGAGGGTGAATCAGAAGAAGCAGACGAAGGAGATGGAGAAGGTGAAGTCTGGAGGGTGAATCAGAAGAAGTAGAAGAAGGAGAAGGAGAAGGTGAAGTCTGGAGGGTGAATCAGAAGAAGTAGAAGAAGGAGAAGGAGAAGGTGAAGTCTGGAGGGTGAATCAGAAGAAGCAGAAGAAGGAGAAGGAGAAGGTGAAGTCTGGAGGGTGAATCAGAAGAAGCAGAAGAAGGAGAAGGAGAAGGTGAAGTCTGGAGGGTGAATCAGAAGAAGTAGAAGAAGGAGAAGGAGAAGGTGAAGTGTGGAGGGAGAATCAGAAGAAGTAGAAGAAGGAGAAGGAGAAGGTGAAGTCTGGAGGTTGAATCAGAAGAAGTAGAAGAAGGAGAAGGAGAAGGTGAAGTCTGGAGGGTGAAGCAGAAGAAGTAGAAGAAGGAGAAGGAGAAGGTGAAGTCAGGAGGGTGAATCAGAAGAAGTAGAAGAAGGAGAAGGAGAAGGTGAAGTCAGGAGGGTGAATCAGAAGAAGCAGAAGAAGGAGAAGGAGAAGGTGAAGTCTGGAGGGTGAATCAGAAGAATCAGAAGAAGGAGAAGGAGAAGGTGAAGTCTGGAGGGTGAATCAGAAGAAGCAGAAGAAGGAGAAGGAGATGGTGAAGTCTGGAGGGTGAATCAGAAGAAGTAGAAGAAGGAGAAGGAGAAGGTGAAGTCTGGATAGTGAATCAGAAGAAGCAGAGGAAGGAGAAGGAGAAGGTGAAGTCTGGAGGGTGAATCAGAAGAAGCAGAAGAAGTAGAAGTAGAAGGTGAAGTCCGGAGGGTGAATCAGAAGAAGCAGAAGAAGGAGAAGGAGAAGGTGAAGTCTGGAGGGTGAATGAGAAGAAGCAGAATAAGGAGAAGGAGAAGGTGAAGTCTGGAGGGTGAATCAGAAGAAGCAGAAGAAGGAGAAGGAGAAGGTGAAGTCTGGAGGGTGAATCAGAAGAAGTAGAAGAAGGAGAAGGAGAAGGTGAAGTCTGGAGGGTGAAGCAGAAGAAGGAGAAGGAGAAGGTGAAGTCAGGAGGGTGAATCAGAAGAAGTAGAAGAAGGAGAAGGAGAAGGTGAAATCAGGAGGGTGAATCAGAAGAAGCAGAAGAAGGAGAAGGAGAAGGTGAAGTCTGTAGGGTGAATCAGAAGAATCAGAAGAAGGAGAAGGAGAAGGTGAAGTCTGGAGGGTGAATCAGAAGAAGCAGAAGAAAGAGAAGGAGAAGGTGAAGTCTGGAGGGTGAAGCAGAAGAAACAGAAGAACGAGAAGGAGAAGGTGAAGACTGGAGGGTGATTCAGAAGAAGTAGAAGAAGGAGAAGGAGAAGGTGAAGTCTGGAGAGTGAATCAGAAGAAGTAGAAGAAGGAGAAGGAGAAGGTGAAGTCTGGAGGGTGAATCAGAAGAAGCAGAAGAAGGAGAAGGAGAAGGTGAAGTCTGGAGGGTGAATCAGAAGAAGCAGAAGAAGGAGAAGGAGAAGGTGAGGTCTGGAGGGTGAATCAGAAGAAGCAGAAGAAGGAGAAGGAGAAGGTGAAGTCTGGAGGGTGAATCAGAAGAAGCAGAAGAAGGAGAAGGAGAAGGTGAAGTCAGGCGGGTGAATCAGAAGAAGCAGAAGAAGGAGAAGGAGAAGGTTAAGTTAGGAGGGTGAATCAGAAGAAGCAGAAGAAGGAGAAGGAGCAGGTGATGTCAGGGGGATGAAGCAGAATAAGTAGAAGAAGGAGAAGGAGAAGGTGAAGTCAGGATGGTGAATCAGAAGAAGGAAAAGAAGGAGAAGGAGAAGGTGAAGTCAGGAGGGTGAATCAGAAGAAGCAGAAGAAGGAGAAGGAGACGGTGAAGTCTGGAGGGTGAATCAGAAGAATCAGAAGAAGGAGAAGGAGAAGGTGAAGTCTGGAGGGTGAATCAGAAGAAGCAGAAGAAAGAGAAGGAGAAGGTGAAGTCAGGACGGTGAAGCAGAAGAAGCAGAAGAAGGAGAAGGAGAAGGTGAAGTCTGGAGGGTGAATCAGAAGAAGTAGAAGAAGGAAAAGGAGAAGGTCAAGTCAGGAGGGTGAATCAGAAGAAGTAGAAGAAGGAGAAGGTGAAGTCTGGAGGGTGAATCAGAAGAAGCAGAATAAGGAGAAGGAGAAGGTGAAGTCTGGGGGGTGAATCAGAAGAAGCAGAATAAGGAGAAGGAGAAGGTAAAGTCTGGAGGGTGAATCAGAAGAAGCAGAAGAAGGAGAAGGAGAAGATGAAGTCTGGATGGTGAATCAGAAGAAGTAGAAGAAGGAGAAGGAGAAGGTGAAGTCTGGCGGGTGAAGCAGAAGAAGTAGAAGAAGGAGAAGGAGAAGGTGAAGTCAGGAGGGTGAATCAGAAGAAGCAGAAGAAGGAGAAGGAGAAGATGAAGTCAGGAGGGTGAATCAGAAGAAGCAGAAGAAGGAGAAGGAGAAGGTGAAGTCTGGAGGGTGAATCAGAAGAAGTAGAAGAAGGAGAAGGAGAAGGTGAAGTCTGGAGGGTGAAGCAGAAGAAGGAGAAGGAGAAGGTGAAGTCAGGAGGGTGAATCAGAAGAAGTAGAAGAAGGAGAAGGAGAAGGTGAAATCAGGAGGGTGAATCAGAAGAAGCAGAAGAAGGAGAAGGAGAAGGTGAAGTCTGTAGGGTGAATCAGAAGAATCAGAAGAAGGAGAAGGAGAAGGTGAAGTCTGGAGGGTGAATCAGAAGAAGCAGAAGAAAGAGAAGGAGAAGGTGAAGTCTGGAGGGTGAAGCAGAAGAAACAGAAGAACGAGAAGGAGAAGGTGAAGACTGGAGGGTGATTCAGAAGAAGTAGAAGAAGGAGAAGGAGAAGGTGAAGTCTGGAGAGTGAATCAGAAGAAGTAGAAGAAGGAGAAGGAGAAGGTGAAGTCTGGAGGGTGAATCAGAAGAAGCAGAAGAAGGAGAAGGAGAAGGTGAAGTCTGGAGGGTGAATCAGAAGAAGCAGAAGAAGGAGAAGGAGAAGGTGAGGTCTGGAGGGTGAATCAGAAGAAGCAGAAGAAGGAGAAGGAGAAGGTGAAGTCTGGAGGGTGAATCAGAAGAAGCAGAAGAAGGAGAAGGAGAAGGTGAAGTCAGGCGGGTGAATCAGAAGAAGCAGAAGAAGGAGAAGGAGAAGGTTAAGTTAGGAGGGTGAATCAGAAGAAGCAGAAGAAGGAGAAGGAGCAGGTGATGTCAGGGGGATGAAGCAGAATAAGTAGAAGAAGGAGAAGGAGAAGGTGAAGTCAGGATGGTGAATCAGAAGAAGGAAAAGAAGGAGAAGGAGAAGGTGAAGTCAGGAGGGTGAATCAGAAGAAGCAGAAGAAGGAGAAGGAGACGGTGAAGTCTGGAGGGTGAATCAGAAGAATCAGAAGAAGGAGAAGGAGAAGGTGAAGTCTGGAGGGTGAATCAGAAGAAGCAGAAGAAAGAGAAGGAGAAGGTGAAGTCAGGACGGTGAAGCAGAAGAAGCAGAAGAAGGAGAAGGAGAAGGTGAAGTCTGGAGGGTGAATCAGAAGAAGTAGAAGAAGGAAAAGGAGAAGGTCAAGTCAGGAGGGTGAATCAGAAGAAGTAGAAGAAGGAGAAGGAGAAGGTGAAGTCTGGAGGGTGAATCAGAAGAAGCAGAATAAGGAGAAGGAGAAGGTGAAGTCTGGGGGGTGAATCAGAAGAAGCAGAATAAGGAGAAGGAGAAGGTAAAGTCTGGAGGGTGAATCAGAAGAAGCAGAAGAAGGAGAAGGAGAAGATGAAGTCTGGATGGTGAATCAGAAGAAGTAGAAGAAGGAGAAGGAGAAGGTGAAGTCTGGCGGGTGAAGCAGAAGAAGTAGAAGAAGGAGAAGGAGAAGGTGAAGTCAGGAGGGTGAATCAGAAGAAGTAGAAGAAGGAGAAGGAGAAGATGAAGTCAGGAGGGTGAATCAGAAGAAGCAGAAGAAGGAGAAGGAGAAGGTGAAGTCTGGAGGGTGAATCAGAAGAATCAGAAGAAGGAAAAGGAGAAGGTGAAGTCTGGAGGGTGAATCAGAAGAAGCAGAAGAAAGAGAAGGAGAAGGTGAAGTCTGGAGGGTGAAGCAGAAGAAACAGAAGAAGGAGAAGGAGAAGGTGAAGACTGGAGGGTGAATCAGAAGAAGTGGAAGAAGGATAAGGAGAAGGTGAAGTCTGGAGAGTGAATCAGAAGAAGTAGAAGAAGGAGAAGGAGAAGGTGAAGTCTGGAGGGTGAATCAGAAGAAGCAGAAGAAGGAGAAGGAGAAGATGAAGTCTGGAGGGTGAATCAGAAGAAGTAGAAGAAGGAGAAGGAGAAGGTGAAGTCTGGAGGGTGAATCAGAAGAAGCAGAAGAAAGAGAAGGAGAAGGTGAAGTCTGGAGGGTGAATCAGAAGAAGTAGAAGAAGGAGAAGGAGAAGGTGAAGTCTGGAGGGTGAATCAGAAGAAGCAGAAGAAGGAGAAGGAGAAGGTGAAGTCTGGAGGGTGAATCAGAAGAAGCAGAAGAAGGAGAAGGAGAAGGTGAAGTCTGGAGGGTGAATCAGAAGAAGCAGAAGAAGGAGAAGGAGAAGTTGAAGTCTGGAGGGTGAATCAGAAGAAGCAGAATGAGGAGAAGTGAAGGTTAAGTATGGAGGGTGAATCAGAAGAAGCAGAAGAAGGAGAAGGAGAAGGTGAAGTCTGGAGGGTGAATCAGAAGAAGTAGAAGAAGGAGAAGGAGAAGGTGAAGTCTGGAGGGTGAAGCAGAAGAAGTAGAAGAAGGAGAAGGAGAAGGTGAAGTCAGGAGGGTGAATCAGAAGAAGTAGAAGAAGGAGAAGGAGAAGGTGAAGTCAGGAGGGTGAATCAGAAGAAGCAGAAGAAGGAGAAGGAGAAGGTGAAGTCTGGAGGGTGAATCAGAAGAAGCAGAATAAGGAGAAGGAGAAGGTGAAGTCTGGAGGGTGAATCAGAAGAAGCAGAATAAGGAGAAGGAGAAGGTGAAGTCTGGAGGGTGAAACAGAAGAAGCAGAAGAAGGAGAAGGAGAAGATGAAGTCTGGAGGGTGAATCAGAAGAAGTAGAAGAAGGAGAAGGAGAAGGTGAAGTCTGGAGGGTGAAGCAGAAGAAGTAGAAGAAGGAGAAGGAGAAGGTGAAGTCAGGAGGGTGAATCAGAAGAAGTAGAAGAAGGAGAAGGAGAAGGTGAAGTCAGGAGGGTGAATCAGAAGAAGCAGAAGAAGGAGAAGGAGAAGGTGAAGTCTGGAGGGTGAATCAGAAGAATCAGAAGAAGGAGAAGGAGAAGGTGAAGTCTGGAGGGTGAATCAGAAGAAGCAGAAGAAAGAGAAGGAGAAGGTGAAGTCTGGAGGGTGAAGCAGAAGAAACAGAAGAAGGAGAAGGAGAAGGTGAAGACTGGAGGGTGAATCAGAAGAAGTGGAAGAAGGAGAAGGAGAAGGTGAAGTCTGGAGGGTGAATCAGAAGAAGTAGAAGAAGGAGAAGGAGAAGGTGAAGTCTGGAGGGTGAATCAGAAGAAGGAGAAGAAGGAGAAGGAGAAGGTGAAGTCTGGAGGGTGAATCAGAAGAAGCAGAAGAAGGAGAAGGAGAAGATGAAGTCTGGAGGGTGAATCAGAAGAAGTAGAAGAAGGAGAAGTAGAAGGTGAAGTCTGGAGGGTGAATCAGAAGTAGTAGAAGAAGGAGAAGGAGAAGGTGAAGTCTGGACGGTGTATCAGAAGAAACAGAAGAAGGAGAAGGAGAAGGTGAAGTCTGGAGGGTGAATCAGAAGAAGCAGAAGAAGGAGAAGGAGAAGGGGAAGTCTGGAGGGTGAATCAGAAGAAGCAGAAGAAGGAGAAGGAGAAGGTGAAGTCTGGAGGGTGAATCAGAAGAAGCAGAAGAAGGAGAAGGAGAAGTTGAAGTCTGGAGGGTGAATCAGAAGAAGCAGAATAAGGAGAAGTGAAGGTTAAGTATGGAGGGTGAATCAGAAGAAGCAGAAGAAGGAGAAGGAGAAGGTGAAGTCTGGAGGGTGAATCAGAAGAAGTAGAAGAAGGAGAAGGAGAAGGTGAAGTCTGGAGGGTGAAGCAGAAGAAGTAGAAGAAGGAGAAGGAGAAGGTGAAGTCAGGAGGGTGAATCAGAAGAAGTAGAAGAAGGAGAAGGAGAAGGTGAAGTCAGGAGGGTGAATCAGAAGAAGCAGAAGAAGGAGAAGGAGAAGGTGAAGTCTGGAGGGTGAATCAGAAGAAGCAGAATAAGGAGAAGGAGAAGGTGAAGTCTGGAGGGTGAATCAGAAGAAGCAGAATAAGGAGAAGGAGAAGGTGAAGTCTGGAGGGTGAAACAGAAGAAGCAGAAGAAGGAGAAGGAGAAGATGAAGTCTGGAGGGTGAATCAGAAGAAGTAGAAGAAGGAGAAGGAGAAGGTGAAGTCTGGAGGGTGAAGCAGAAGAAGTAGAAGAAGGAGAAGGAGAAGGTGAAGTCAGGAGGGTGAATCAGAAGAAGTAGAAGAAGGAGAAGGAGAAGGTGAAGTCAGGAGGGTGAATCAGAAGAAGCAGAAGAAGGAGAAGGAGAAGGTGAAGTCTGGAGGGTGAATCAGAAGAATCAGAAGAAGGAGAAGGAGAAGGTGAAGTCTGGAGGGTGAATCAGAAGAAGCAGAAGAAAGAGAAGGAGAAGGTGAAGTCTGGAGGGTGAAGCAGAAGAAACAGAAGAAGGAGAAGGAGAAGGTGAAGACTGGAGGGTGAATCAGAAGAAGTGGAAGAAGGAGAAGGAGAAGGTGAAGTCTGGAGGGTGAATCAGAAGAAGTAGAAGAAGGAGAAGGAGAAGGTGAAGTCTGGAGGGTGAATCAGAAGAAGGAGAAGAAGGAGAAGGAGAAGGTGAAGTCTGGAGGGTGAATCAGAAGAAGCAGAAGAAGGAGAAGGAGAAGATGAAGTCTGGAGGGTGAATCAGAAGAAGTAGAAGAAGGAGAAGGAGAAGGTGAAGTCTGGAGGGTGAATCAGAAGTAGTAGAAGAAGGAGAAGGAGAAGGTGAAGTCTGGACGGTGTATCAGAAGAAACAGAAGAAGGAGAAGGAGAAGGTGAAGTCTGGAGGGTGAATCAGAAGAAGTAGAAGAAGGAGAAGGAGAAGGTGTAGTCTGGAGGGTGAATCAGAAGAAGCAGAAGAAGGAGAAGGAGAAGATGAAGTCTGGAGGGTGAATCAGAAGAAGCAGAAGAAGGAGAAGGAGAAGGTGAAGTCTGGAGGGTGAATCAGAAGAAGTAGAAGAAGGAGAAGGAGAAGGTGAAGTCTGGAGGGAGAATCAGAAGAAGTAGAAGAAGGAGAAGGAGAAGGTGAAATCTGGAGGTTGAATCAGAAGAAGTAGAAGAAGGAGAAGGAGAAGGTGAAGTCTGGAGGGTGAAGCAGAAGAAGTAGAAGAAGGAGAAGGAGAAGGTGAAGTCAGAAGGGTGAATCAGAAGAAGTAGAAGAAGGAGAAGGAGAAGGTGAAGTCAGGAGGGTGAATCAGAAGAAGCAGAAGATGGAGAAGGAGAAGGTGAAGTCTGGAGGGTGAATCAGAAGAATCAGAAGAAGAAGAAGGAGAAGGTGAAGTCTGGAGGGTGAATCAGAAGAAGCAGAAGAAAGAGAAGGAGATGGTGAAGTCTGGAGGGTGAATCAGAAGAAGTAGAAGAAGGAGACGGAGAAGGTGAAGTCTGGATAGTGAATCAGAAGAAGCAGAGGAAGGAGAAGGAGAAGGTGAAGTCTGGAGGGTGAATCAGAAGAAGCAGAAGAAGTAGAAGGAGAAGGTGAAGTCCGGAGGGTGAATCAGAAGAAGCAGAAGAAGGAGAAGGAGAAGGTGAAGTCTGGAGGGTGAATGAGAAGAAGCAGAATAAGGAGAAGGAGAAGGTGAAGTCTGGAGGGTGAATCAGAAGAAGCAGAAGAAGGAGAAGGAGAAGGTGAAGTCTGGAGGGTGAATCAGAAGAAGTAGAAGAAGGAGAAGGAGAAGGTGAAGTCTGGAGGGTGAAGCAGAAGAAGGAGAAGGAGAAGGTGAAGTCAGGAGGGTGAATCAGAAGAAGTAGAAGAAGGAGAAGGAGAAGGTGAAATCAGGAGGGTGAATCAGAAGAAGCAGAAGAAGGAGAAGGAGAAGGTGAAGTCTGTAGGGTGAATCAGAAGAATCAGAAGAAGGAGAAGGAGAAGGTGAAGTCTGGAGGGTGAATCAGAAGAAGCAGAAGAAAGAGAAGGAGAAGGTGAAGTCTGGAGGGTGAAGCAGAAGAAACAGAAGAACGAGAAGGAGAAGGTGAAGACTGGAGGGTGAATCAGAAGAAGTAGAAGAAGGAGAAGGAGAAGGTGAAGTCTGGAGAGTGAATCAGAAGAAGTAGAAGAAGGAGAAGGAGAAGGTGAAGTCTGGAGGGTGAATCAGAAGAAGCAGAAGAAGGAGAAGGAGAAGGTGAAGTCTGGAGGGTGAATCAGAAGAAGCAGAAGAAGGAGAAGGAGAAGGTGAGGTCTGGAGGGTGAATCAGAAGAAGCAGAAGAAGGAGAAGGAGAAGGTGAAGTCTGGAGGGTGAATCAGAAGAAGCAGAAGAAGGAGAAGGAGAAGGTGAAGTCAGGCGGGTGAATCAGAAGAAGCAGAAGAAGGAGAAGGAGAAGGTTAAGTTAGGAGGGTGAATCAGAAGAAGCAGAAGAAGGAGAAGGAGCAGGTGATGTCAGGGGGATGAAGCAGAATAAGTAGAAGAAGGAGAAGGAGAAGGTGAAGTCAGGATGGTGAATCAGAAGAAGGAAAAGAAGGAGAAGGAGAAGGTGAAGCCAGGAGGGTGAATCAGAAGAAGCAGAAGAAGGAGAAGGAGACGGTGAAGTCTGGAGGGTGAATCAGAAGAATCAGAAGAAGGAGAAGGAGAAGGTGAAGTCTGGAGGGTGAATCAGAAGAAGCAGAAGAAAGAGAAGGAGAAGGTGAAGTCAGGACGGTGAAGCAGAAGAAGCAGAAGAAGGAGAAGGAGAAGGTGAAGTCTGGAGGGTGAATCAGAAGAAGTAGAAGAAGGAAAAGGAGAAGGTCAAGTCAGGAGGGTGAATCAGAAGAAGTAGAAGAAGGAGAAGGAGAAGGTGAAGTCTGGAGGGTGAATCAGAAGAAGCAGAATAAGGAGAAGGAGAAGGTGAAGTCTGGGGGGTGAATCAGAAGAAGCAGAATAAGGAGAAGGCGAAGGTAAAGTCTGGAGGGTGAATCAGAAGAAGCAGAAGAAGGAGAAGGAGAAGATGAAGTCTGGAGGGTGAATCAGAAGAAGTAGAAGAAGGAGAAGGAGAAGGTGAAGTCTGGCGGGTGAAGCAGAAGAAGTAGAAGAAGGAGAAGGAGAAGGTGAAGTCAGGAGGGTGAATCAGAAGAAGTAGAAGAAGGAGAAGGAGAAGGTGAAGTCAGGAGGGTGAATCAGAAGAAGCAGAAGAAGGAGAAGGAGAAGGTGAAGTCTGGAGGGTGAATCAGAAGAATCAGAAGAAGGAAAAGGAGAAGGTGAAGTCTGGAGGGTGAATCAGAAGAAGCAGAAGAAAGAGAAGGAGAAGGTGAAGTCTGGAGGGTGAAGCAGAAGAAACAGAAGAAGGAGAAGGAGAAGGTGAAGACTGGAGGGTGAATCAGAAGAAGTGGAAGAAGGATAAGGAGAAGGTGAAGTCTGGAGGGTGAATCAGAAGAAGTAGAAGAAGGAGAAGGAGAAGGTGAAGTCTGGAGGGTGAATCAGAAGAAGCAGAAGAAGGAGAAGGAGAAGATGAAGTCTGGAGGGTGAATCAGAAGAAGTAGAAGAAGGAGAAGGAGAAGGTGAAGTCTGGAGGGTGAATCAGAAGAAGCAGAAGAAAGAGAAGGAGAAGGTGAAGTCTGGAGGGTGAATCAGAAGAAGTAGAAGAAGGAGAAGGAGAAGGTGAAGTCTGGAGGGTGAATCAGAAGAAGCAGAAGAAGGAGAAGGAGAAGGTGAAGTCTGGAGGGTGAATCAGAAGAAGCAGAAGAAGGAGAAGGAGAAGGTGAAGTCTGGAGGGTGAATCAGAAGAAGCAGAAGAAGGAGAAGGAGAAGGTGAAGTCTGGAGGGTGAATCAGAAGAAGCAGAATAAGGAGAAGTGAAGGTGAAGTATGGAGGGTGAATCAGAAGAAGCAGAAGAAGGAGAAGGAGAAGGTGAAGTCTGGAGGGTGAATCAGAAGAAGTAGAAGAAGGAGAAGGAGAAGGTGAAGTCTGGAGGGTGAAGCAGAAGAAGTAGAAGAAGGAGAAGGAGAAGGTGAAGTCAGGAGGGTGAATCAGAAGAAGTAGAAGAAGGAGAAGGAGAAGGTGAAGTCAGGAGGGTGAATCAGAAGAAGCAGAAGAAGGAGAAGGAGAAGGTGAAGTCTGGAGGGTGAATCAGAAGAAGCAGAATAAGGAGAAGGAGAAGGTGAAGTCTGGAGGGTGAATCAGAAGAAGCAGAATAAGGAGAAGGAGAAGGTGAAGTCTGGAGGGTGAAACAGAAGAAGCAGAAGAAGGAGAAGGAGAAGATGAAGTCTGGAGGGTGAATCAGAAGAAGTAGAAGAAGGAGAAGGAGAAGGTGAAGTCTGGAGGGTGAAGCAGAAGAAGTAGAAGAAGGAGAAGGAGAAGGTGAAGTCAGGAGGGTGAATCAGAAGAAGTAGAAGAAGGAGAAGGAGAAGGTGAAGTCAGGAGGGTGAATCAGAAGAAGCAGAAGAAGGAGAAGGAGAAGGTGAAGTCTGGAGGGTGAGTCAGAAGAATCAGAAGAAGGAGAAGGAGAAGGTGAAGTCTGGAGGGTGAATCAGAAGAAGCAGAAGAAAGAGAAGGAGAAGGTGAAGTCTGGAGGGTGAAGCAGAAGAAACAGAAGAAGGAGAAGGAGAAGGTGAAGACTGGAGGGTGAATCAGAAGAAGTGGAAGAAGGAGAAGGAGAAGGTGAAGTCTGGAGGGTGAATCAGAAGAAGTAGAAGAAGGAGAAGGAGAAGGTGAAGTCTGGAGGGTGAAGCAGAAGAAGGAGAAGAAGGAGAAGGAGAAGGTGAAGTCTGGAGGGTGAATCAGAAGAAGCAGAAGAAGGAGAAGGAGAAGATGAAGTCTGGAGGGTGAATCAGAAGAAGTAGAAGAAGGAGAAGGGGAAGGTGAAGTCTGGAGGGTGAATCAGAAGTAGTAGAAGAAGGAGAAGGAGAAGGTGAAGTCTGGACGGTGTATCAGAAGAAACAGAAGAAGGAGAAGGAGAAGGTGAAGTCTGGAGGGTGAATCAGAAGAAGTAGAAGAAGGAGAAGGAGAAGGTGTAGTCTGGAGGGTGAATCAGAAGAAGTAGACGAAGGAGAAGGAGAAGGTGAAGTCTGGAGGGTGAATCAGAAGAAGCAGAAGAAGGAGATGGAGAAGGTGAAGTCTGGAGGGTGAATCAGAAGAAGTAGAAGAAGGAGAAGGAGAAGGTGAAGTCAGGAGGGTGAATCAGAAGAAGCAGAAGAAGGAGAAGGAGAAGGTGAAGTCTGGAGGGTGAATCAGAAGAAGCAGAATAAGGAGAAGGAGAAGGTGAAGTCTGGAGGGTGAATCAGAAGAAGCAGAATAAGGAGAAGGAGAAGGTGAAGTCTGGAGGGTGAAACAGAAGAAGCAGAAGAAGGAGAAGGAGAAGATGAAGTCTGGAGGGTGAATCAGAAGAAGTAGAAGAAGGAGAAGGAGAAGATGAAGTCAGGAGGGTGAATCAGAAGAAGCAGAAGAAGGAGAAGGAGAAGGTGAAGTCTGGAGGGTGAATCAGAAGAATCAGAAGAAGGAAAAGGAGAAGGTGAAGTCTGGAGGGTGAATCAGAAGAAGCAGAAGAAAGAGAAGGAGAAGGTGAAGTCTGGAGGGTGAAGCAGAAGAAACAGAAGAAGGAGAAGGAGAAGGTGAAGACTGGAGGGTGAATCAGAAGAAGTGGAAGAAGGATAAGGAGAAGGTGAAGTCTGGAGGGTGAATCAGAAGAAGTAGAAGAAGGAGAAGGAGAAGGTGAAGTCTGGAGGGTGAATCAGAAGAAGCAGAAGAAGGAGAAGGAGAAGATGAAGTCTGGAGGGTGAATCAGAAGAAGTAGAAGAAGGAGAAGGAGAAGGTGAAGTCTGGAGGGTGAATCAGAAGAAGCAGACGAAAGAGAAGGAGAAGGTGAAGTCTGGAGGGTGAATCAGAAGAAGTAGAAGAAGGAGAAGGAGAAGGTGAAGTCTGGAGGGTGAATCAGAAGAAGCAGAAGAAGGAGAAGGAGAAGGTGAAGTCTGGAGGGTGAATCAGAAGAAGCAGAAGAAGGAGAAGGAGAAGGTGAAGTCTGGAGGGTGAATCAGAAGAAGCAGAAGAAGGAGAAGGAGAAGTTGAAGTCTGGAGGGTGAATCAGAAGAAGCAGAATAAGGAGAAGTGAAGGTTAAGTATGGAGGGTGAATCAGAAGAAGCAGAAGAAGGAGAAGGAGAAGGTGAAGTCTGGAGGGTGAATCAGAAGAAGTAGAAGAAGGAGAAGGAGAAGGTGAAGTCTGGAGGGTGAAGCAGAAGAAGTAGAAGAAGGAGAAGGAGTAGGTGAAGTCAGGAGGGTGAATCAGAAGAAGTAGAAGAAGGAGAAGGAGAAGGTGAAGTCAGGAGGGTGAATCAGAAGAAGCAGAAGAAGGAGAAGGAGAAGGTGAAGTCTGGAGGGTGAATCAGAAGAAGCAGAATAAGGAGAAGGAGAAGGTGAAGTCTGGAGGGTGAATCAGAAGAAGCAGAATAAGGAGAAGGAGAAGGTGAAGTCTGGAGGGTGAAACAGAAGAAGCAGAAGAAGGAGAAGGAGAAGATGAAGTCTGGAGGGTGAATCAGAAGAAGTAGAAGAAGGAGAAGGAGAAGGTGAAGTCTGGAGGGTGAAGCAGAAGAAGTAGAAGAAGGAGAAGGAGAAGGTGAAGTCAGGAGGGTGAATCAGAAGAAGTAGAAGAAGGAGAAGGAGAAGGTGAAGTCAGGAGGGTGAATCAGAAGAAGCAGAAGAAGGAGAAGGAGAAGGTGAAGTCTGGAGGGTGAATCAGAAGAATCAGAAGAAGGAGAAGGAGAAGGTGAAGTCTGGAGGGTGAATCAGAAGAAGCAGAAGAAAGAGAAGGAGAAGGTGAAGTCTGGAGGGTGAAGCAGAAGAAACAGAAGAAGGAGAAGGAGAAGGTGAAGACTGGAGGGTGAATCAGAAGAAGTGGAAGAAGGAGAAGGAGAAGGTGAAGTCTGGAGGGTGAATCAGAAGAAGTAGAAGAAGGAGAAGGAGAAGGTGAAGTCTGGAGGGTGAATCAGAAGAAGGAGAAGAAGGAGAAGGAGAAGGTGAAGTCTGGAGGGTGAATCAGAAGAAGCAGAAGAAGGAGAAGGAGAAGATGAAGTCTGGAGGGTGAATCAGAAGAAGTAGAAGAAGGAGAAGTAGAAGGTGAAGTCTGGAGGGTGAATCAGAAGTAGTAGAAGAAGGAGAAGGAGAAGGTGAAGTCTGGACGGTGTATCAGAAGAAACAGAAGAAGGAGAAGGAGAAGGTGAAGTCTGGAGGGTGAATCAGAAGAAGCAGAAGAAGGAGAAGGAGAAGGTGAAGTCTGGAGGGTGAATCAGAAGAAGCAGAAGAAGGAGAAGGAGAAGGTGAAGTCTGGAGGGTGAATCAGAAGAAGCAGAAGAAGGAGAAGGAGAAGTTGAAGTCTGGAGGGTGAATCAGAAGAAGCAGAATAAGGAGAAGTGAAGGTTAAGTATGGAGGGTGAATCAGAAGAAGCAGAAGAAGGAGAAGGAGAAGGTGAAGTCTGGAGGGTGAATCAGAAGAAGTAGAAGAAGGAGAAGGAGAAGGTGAAGTCTGGAGGGTGAAGCAGAAGAAGTAGAAGAAGGAGAAGGAGAAGGTGAAGTCAGGAGGGTGAATCAGAAGAAGTAGAAGAAGGAGAAGGAGAAGGTGAAGTCAGGAGGGTGAATCAGAAGAAGCAGAAGAAGGAGAAGGAGAAGGTGAAGTCTGGAGGGTGAATCAGAAGAAGCAGAATAAGGAGAAGGAGAAGGTGAAGTCTGGAGGGTGAATCAGAAGAAGCAGAATAAGGAGAAGGAGAAGGTGAAGTCTGGAGGGTGAAACAGAAGAAGCAGAAGAAGGAGAAGGAGAAGATGAAGTCTGGAGGGTGAATCAGAAGAAGTAGAAGAAGGAGAAGGAGAAGGTGAAGTCTGGAGGGTGAAGCAGAAGAAGTAGAAGAAGGAGAAGGAGAAGGTGAAGTCAGGAGGGTGAATCAGAAGAAGTAGAAGAAGGAGAAGGAGAAGGTGAAGTCAGGAGGGTGAATCAGAAGAAGCAGAAGAAGGAGAAGGAGAAGGTGAAGTCTGGAGGGTGAATCAGAAGAATCAGAAGAAGGAGAAGGAGAAGGTGAAGTCTGGAGGGTGAATCAGAAGAAGCAGAAGAAAGAGAAGGAGAAGGTGAAGTCTGGAGGGTGAAGCAGAAGAAACAGAAGAAGGAGAAGGAGAAGGTGAAGACTGGAGGGTGAATCAGAAGAAGTGGAAGAAGGAGAAGGAGAAGGTGAAGTCTGGAGGGTGAATCAGAAGAAGGAGAAGAAGGAGAAGGAGAAGGTGAAGTCTGGAGGGTGAATCAGAAGAAGTAGAAGAAGGAGAAGGAGAAGGTGAAGTCTGGAGGGTGAATCAGAAGTAGTAGAAGAAGGAGAAGGAGAAGGTGAAGTCTGGACGGTGTATCAGAAGAAACAGAAGAAGGAGAAGGAGAAGGTGAAGTCTGGAGGGTGAATCAGAAGAAGTAGAAGAAGGAGAAGGAGAAGGTGTAGTCTGGAGGGTGAATCAGAAGAAGCAGAAGAAGGAGAAGGAGAAGGTGAAGTCTGGAGGGTGAATCAGAAGAAGCAGAAGAAGGAGAAGGAGAAGGTGAAGTCTGGAGGGTGAATCAGAAGAAGTAGAAGAAGGAGAAGGAGAAGGTGAAGTCTGGAGGGAGAATCAGAAGAAGTAGAAGAAGGAGAAGGAGAAGGTGAAATCTGGAGGTTGAATCAGAAGAAGTAGAAGAAGGAGAAGGAGAAGGTGAAGTCTGGAGGGTGAAGCAGAAGAAGTAGAAGAAGGAGAAGGAGAAGGTGAAGTCAGAAGGGTGAATCAGAAGAAGTAGAAGAAGGAGAAGGAGAAGGTGAAGTCAGGAGGGTGAATCAGAAGAAGCAGAAGATGGAGAAGGAGAAGGTGAAGTCTGGAGGGTGAATCAGAAGAATCAGAAGAAGGAGAAGGAGAAGGTGAAGTCTGGAGGGTGAATCAGAAGAAGCAGAAGAAAGAGAAGGAGATGGTGAAGTCTGGAGGGTGAATCAGAAGAAGTAGAAGAAGGAGAAGGAGAAGGTGAAGTCTGGATAGTGAATCAGAAGAAGCAGAGGAAGGAGAAGGAGAAGGTGAAGTCTGGAGGGTGAATCAGAAGAAGCAGAAGAAGTAGAAGGAGAAGGTGAAGTCCGGAGGGTGAATCAGAAGAAGCAGAAGAAGGAGAAGGAGAAGGTGAAGTCTGGAGGGTGAATGAGAAGAAGCAGAATAAGGAGAAGGAGAAGGTGAAGTCTGGAGGGTGAATCAGAAGAAGCAGAAGAAGGAGAAGGAGAAGGTGAAGTCTGGAGGGTGAATCAGAAGAAGTAGAAGAAGGAGAAGGAGAAGGTGAAGTCTGGAGGGTGAAGCAGAAGAAGGAGAAGGAGAAGGTGAAGTCAGGAGGGTGAATCAGAAGAAGTAGAAGAAGGAGAAGGAGAAGGTGAAATCAGGAGGGTGAATCAGAAGAAGCAGAAGAAGGAGAAGGAGAAGGTGAAGTCTGTAGGGTGAATCAGAAGAATCAGAAGAAGGAGAAGGAGAAGGTGAAGTCTGGAGGGTGAATCAGAAGAAGCAGAAGAAAGAGAAGGAGAAGGTGAAGTCTGGAGGGTGAAGCAGAAGAAACAGAAGAACGAGAAGGAGAAGGTGAAGACTGGAGGGTGAATCAGAAGAAGTAGAAGAAGGAGAAGGAGAAGGTGAAGTCTGGAGAGTGAATCAGAAGAAGTAGAAGAAGGAGAAGGAGAAGGTGAAGTCTGGAGGGTGAATCAGAAGAAGCAGAAGAAGGAGAAGGAGAAGGTGAAGTCTGGAGGGTGAATCAGAAGAAGCAGAAGAAGGAGAAGGAGAAGGTGAGGTCTGGAGGGTGAATCAGAAGAAGCAGAAGAAGGAGAAGGAGAAGGTGAAGTCTGGAGGGTGAATCAGAAGAAGCAGAAGAAGGAGAAGGAGAAGGTGAAGTCAGGCGGGTGAATCAGAAGAAGCAGAAGAAGGAGAAGGAGAAGGTTAAGTTAGGAGGGTGAATCAGAAGAAGCAGAAGAAGGAGAAGGAGCAGGTGATGTCAGGGGGATGAAGCAGAATAAGTAGAAGAAGGAGAAGGAGAAGGTGAAGTCAGGATGGTGAATCAGAAGAAGGAAAAGAAGGAGAAGGAGAAGGTGAAGTCAGGAGGGTGAATCAGAAGAAGCAGAAGAAGGAGAAGGAGACGGTGAAGTCTGGAGGGTGAATCAGAAGAATCAGAAGAAGGAGAAGGAGAAGGTGAAGTCTGGAGGGTGAATCAGAAGAAGCAGAAGAAAGAGAAGGAGAAGGTGAAGTCAGGACGGTGAAGCAGAAGAAGCAGAAGAAGGAGAAGGAGAAGGTGAAGTCTGGAGGGTGAATCAGAAGAAGTAGAAGAAGGAAAAGGAGAAGGTCAAGTCAGGAGGGTGAATCAGAAGAAGTAGAAGAAGGAGAAGGAGAAGGTGAAGTCTGGAGGGTGAATCAGAAGAAGCAGAATAAGGAGAAGGAGAAGGTGAAGTCTGGGGGGTGAATCAGAAGAAGCAGAATAAGGAGAAGGAGAAGGTAAAGTCTGGAGGGTGAATCAGAAGAAGCAGAAGAAGGAGAAGGAGAAGATGAAGTCTGGAGGGTGAATCAGAAGAAGTAGAAGAAGGAGAAGGAGAAGGTGAAGTCTGGCGGGTGAAGCAGAAGAAGTAGAAGAAGGAGAAGGAGAAGGTGAAGTCAGGAGGGTGAATCAGAAGAAGCAGAAGAAGGAGAAGGAGAAGGTGAAGTCTGGAGGGTGAATCAGAAGAAGCAGAAGAAGGAGAAGGAGAAGGTGAAGTCTGGAGGGTGAAGCAGAAGAAACAGAAGAAGGAGAAGGAGAAGGTGAAGACTGGAGGGTGAATCAGAAGAAGTGGAAGAAGGATAAGGAGAAGGTGAAGTCTGGAGGGTGAATCAGAAGAAGTAGAAGAAGGAGAAGGAGAAGGTGAAGTCTGGAGGGTGAATCAGAAGAAGCAGAAGAAGGAGAAGGAGAAGATGAAGTCTGGAGGGTGAATCAGAAGAAGTAGAAGAAGGAGAAGGAGAAGGTGAAGTCTGGAGGGTGAATCAGAAGAAGCAGAAGAAAGAGAAGGAGAAGGTGAAGTCTGGAGGGTGAATCAGAAGAAGTAGAAGAAGGAAAAGGAGAAGGTGAAGTCTGGAGGGTGAATCAGAAGAAGCAGAAGAAGGAGAAGGAGAAGGTGAAGTCTGGAGGGTGAATCAGAAGAAGCAGAAGAAGGAGAAGGAGAAGGTGAAGTCTGGAGGGTGAATCAGAAGAAGCAGAAGAAGGAGAAGGAGAAGGTGAAGTCTGGAGGGTGAATCAGAAGAAGCAGAATAAGGAGAAGTGAAGGTGAAGTATGGAGGGTGAATCAGAAGAAGCAGAAGAAGGAGAAGGAGAAGGTGAAGTCTGGAGGGTGAATCAGAAGAAGTAGAAGAAGGAGAAGGAGAAGGTGAAGTCTGGAGGGTGAAGCAGAAGAAGTAGAAGAAGGAGAAGGAGAAGGTGAAGTCAGGAGGGTGAATCAGAAGAAGTAGAAGAAGGAGAAGGAGAAGGTGAAGTCAGGAGGGTGAATCAGAAGAAGTAGAAGAAGGAGAAGGAGAAGGTGAAGTCAGGAGGGTGAATCAGAAGAAGTAGAAGAAGGAGAAGGAGAAGGTGAAGTCTGGAGAGTGAATCAGAAGAAGTAGAAGAAGGAGAAGGAGAAGGTGAAGTCTGGAGGGTGAATCAGAAGAAGCAGAAGAAGGAGAAGGAGAAGGTGAAGTCTGGAGGGTGAATCAGAAGAAGCAGAAGAAGGAGAAGGAGAAGGTGAGGTCTGGAGGGTGAATCAGAAGAAGCAGAAGAAGGAGAAGGAGAAGGTGAAGTCTGGAGGGTGAATCAGAAGAAGCAGAAGAAGGAGAAGGAGAAGGTGAAGTCAGGCGGGTGAATCAGAAGAAGCAGAAGAAGGAGAAGGAGAAGGTTAAGTTAGGAGGGTGAATCAGAAGAAGCAGAAGAAGGAGAAGGAGCAGGTGATGTCAGGGGGATGAAGCAGAATAAGTAGAAGAAGGAGAAGGAGAAGGTGAAGTCAGGATGGTGAATCAGAAGAAGGAAAAGAAGGAGAAGGAGAAGGTGAAGTCAGGAGGGTGAATCAGAAGAAGCAGAAGAAGGAGAAGGAGACGGTGAAGTCTGGAGGGTGAATCAGAAGAATCAGAAGAAGGAGAAGGAGAAGGTGAAGTCTGGAGGGTGAATCAGAAGAAGCAGAAGAAAGAGAAGGAGAAGGTGAAGTCAGGACGGTGAAGCAGAAGAAGCAGAAGAAGGAGAAGGAGAAGGTGAAGTCTGGAGGGTGAATCAGAAGAAGTAGAAGAAGGAAAAGGAGAAGGTCAAGTCAGGAGGGTGAATCAGAAGAAGTAGAAGAAGGAGAAGGAGAAGGTGAAGTCTGGAGGGTGAATCAGAAGAAGCAGAATAAGGAGAAGGAGAAGGTGAAGTCTGGGGGGTGAATCAGAAGAAGCAGAATAAGGAGAAGGAGAAGGTAAAGTCTGGAGGGTGAATCAGAAGAAGCAGAAGAAGGAGAAGGAGAAGATGAAGTCTGGAGGGTGAATCAGAAGAAGTAGAAGAAGGAGAAGGAGAAGGTGAAGTCTGGCGGGTGAAGCAGAAGAAGTAGAAGAAGGAGAAGGAGAAGGTGAAGTCAGGAGGGTGAATCAGAAGAAGCAGAAGAAGGAGAAGGAGAAGGTGAAGTCTGGAGGGTGAATCAGAAGAAGCAGAAGAAGGAGAAGGAGAAGGTGAAGTCTGGAGGGTGAAGCAGAAGAAACAGAAGAAGGAGAAGGAGAAGGTGAAGACTGGAGGGTGAATCAGAAGAAGTGGAAGAAGGATAAGGAGAAGGTGAAGTCTGGAGGGTGAATCAGAAGAAGTAGAAGAAGGAGAAGGAGAAGGTGAAGTCTGGAGGGTGAATCAGAAGAAGCAGAAGAAGGAGAAGGAGAAGATGAAGTCTGGAGGGTGAATCAGAAGAAGTAGAAGAAGGAGAAGGAGAAGGTGAAGTCTGGAGGGTGAATCAGAAGAAGCAGAAGAAAGAGAAGGAGAAGGTGAAGTCTGGAGGGTGAATCAGAAGAAGTAGAAGAAGGAGAAGGAGAAGGTGAAGTCTGGAGGGTGAATCAGAAGAAGCAGAAGAAGGAGAAGGAGAAGGTGAAGTCTGGAGGGTGAATCAGAAGAAGCAGAAGAAGGAGAAGGAGAAGGTGAAGTCTGGAGGGTGAATCAGAAGAAGCAGAAGAAGGAGAAGGAGAAGGTGAAGTCTGGAGGGTGAATCAGAAGAAGCAGAATAAGGAGAAGTGAAGGTGAAGTATGGAGGGTGAATCAGAAGAAGCAGAAGAAGGAGAAGGAGAAGGTGAAGTCTGGAGGGTGAATCAGAAGAAGTAGAAGAAGGAGAAGGAGAAGGTGAAGTCTGGAGGGTGAAGCAGAAGAAGTAGAAGAAGGAGAAGGAGAAGGTGAAGTCAGGAGGGTGAATCAGAAGAAGTAGAAGAAGGAGAAGGAGAAGGTGAAGTCAGGAGGGTGAATCAGAAGAAGCAGAAGAAGGAGAAGGAGAAGGTGAAGTCTGGAGGGTGAATCAGAAGAAGCAGAATAAGGAGAAGGAGAAGGTGAAGTCTGGAGGGTGAATCAGAAGAAGCAGAATAAGGAGAAGGAGAAGGTGAAGTCTGGAGGGTGAAACAGAAGAAGCAGAAGAAGGAGAAGGAGAAGATGAAGTCTGGAGGGTGAATCAGAAGAAGTAGAAGAAGGAGAAGGAGAAGGTGAAGTCTGGAGGGTGAAGCAGAAGAAGTAGAAGAAGGAGAAGGAGAAGGTGAAGTCAGGAGGGTGAATCAGAAGAAGTAGAAGAAGGAGAAGGAGAAGGTGAAGTCAGGAGGGTGAATCAGAAGAAGCAGAAGAAGGAGAAGGAGAAGGTGAAGTCTGGAGGGTGAATCAGAAGAATCAGAAGAAGGAGAAGGAGAAGGTGAAGTCTGGAGGGTGAATCAGAAGAAGCAGAAGAAAGAGAAGGAGAAGGTGAAGTCTGGAGGGTGAAGCAGAAGAAACAGAAGAAGGAGAAGGAGAAGGTGAAGACTGGAGGGTGAATCAGAAGAAGTGGAAGAAGGAGAAGGAGAAGGTGAAGTCTGGAGGGTGAATCAGAAGAAGTAGAAGAAGGAGAAGGAGAAGGTGAAGTCTGGAGGGTGAAGCAGAAGAAGGAGAAGAAGGAGAAGGAGAAGGTGAAGTCTGGAGGGTGAATCAGAAGAAGCAGAAGAAGGAGAAGGAGAAGATGAAGTCTGGAGGGTGAATCAGAAGAAGTAGAAGAAGGAGAAGGGGAAGGTGAAGTCTGGAGGGTGAATCAGAAGTAGTAGAAGAAGGAGAAGGAGAAGGTGAAGTCTGGACGGTGTATCAGAAGAAACAGAAGAAGGAGAAGGAGAAGGTGAAGTCTGGAGGGTGAATCAGAAGAAGTAGAAGAAGGAGAAGGAGAAGGTGTAGTCTGGAGGGTGAATCAGAAGAAGTAGACGAAGGAGAAGGAGAAGGTGAAGTCTGGAGGGTGAATCAGAAGAAGCAGAAGAAGGAGATGGAGAAGGTGAAGTCTGGAGGGTGAATCAGAAGAAGTAGAAGAAGGAGAAGGAGAAGGTGAAGTCAGGAGGGTGAATCAGAAGAAGCAGAAGAAGGAGAAGGAGAAGGTGAAGTCTGGAGGGTGAATCAGAAGAATCAGAAGAAGGAGAAGGAGAAGGTGAAGTCTGGAGGGTGAATCAGAAGAAGCAGAAGAAAGAGAAGGAGAAGGTGAAGTCTGGAGGGTGAATCAGAAGAAGCAGAAGAAGGAGAAGGAGAAGGTGAAGTCAGGAGGGTGAATCAGAAGAAGCAGAAGAAGGAGAAGGAGAAGGTGAAGTTAGGAGGGTGAATCAGAAGAAGCAGAAGAAGGAGAAGGAGCAGGTGATGTCAGGGGGATGAAGCAGAAGAAGTAGAAGAAGGAGAAGGAGAAGATGAAATCTGGAGGGTGAATCAGAAGAAGTAGAAGAAGGAGAAGGAGAAGGTGATGACTGGAGGGTGAATCAGAAGAAGTAGAAGAAGGAGAAGGAGAAGGTGAAGTCTGGAGGGTGAAACAGAAGAAGCAGAAGAAGGAGAAGGAGAAGGTGAAGTCAGGAGGGTGAATCAGAAGAAGCAGAAGAAGGAGAAGGAGAAGGTGAATTCTGGAGGGTGAATCAGAAGAAGCAGAATAAGGAGAAGGAGAAGGTGAAGTCTGGAGGGTGAATCAGAAGAAGCAGAATAAGGAGAAGGAGAAGGTGAAGTCTGGAGGGTGAATCAGAAGAAGCAGAAGAAGGAGAAGGAGAAGATGAAGTCTGGAGGGTGAATCAGAAGAAGTAGAAGAAGGAGAAGGAGAAGGTGAAGTCTGGCGGGTGAAGCAGAAGAAGTAGAAGAAGGAGAAGGAGAAGGTGAAGTCAGGAGGGTGAATCAGAAGAAGTAGAAGAAGGAGAAGGAGAAGGTGAAGTCAGGAGGGTGAATCAGAAGAAGCAGAAGAAGGAGAAGGAGAAGGTGAAGTCTGGAGGGTGAATCAGAAGAATCAGAAGAAGGAAAAGGAGAAGGTGAAGTCTGGAGGGTGAATCAGAAGAAGCAGAAGAAAGAGAAGGAGAAGGTGAAGTCTGGAGGGTGAAGCAGAAGAAACAGAAGAAGGAGAAGGAGAAGGTGAAGACTGGAGGGTGAATCAGAAGAAGTGGAAGAAGGATAAGGAGAAGGTGAAGTCTGGAGGGTGAATCAGAAGAAGTAGAAGAAGGAGAAGGAGAAGGTGAAGTCTGGAGGGTGAATCAGAAGAAGCAGAAGAAGGAGAAGGAGAAGATGAAGTCTGGAGGGTGAATCAGAAGAAGTAGAAGAAGGAGAAGGAGAAGGTGAAGTCTGGAGGGTGAATCAGAAGAAGCAGAAGAAAGAGAAGGAGAAGGTGAAGTCTGGAGGGTGAATCAGAAGAAGTAGAAGAAGGAGAAGGAGAAGGTGAAGTCTGGAGGGTGAATCAGAAGAAGCAGAAGAAGGAGAAGGAGAAGGTGAAGTCTGGAGGGTGAATCAGAAGAAGCAGAAGAAGGAGAAGGAGAAGGTGAAGTCTGGAGGGTGAATCAGAAGAAGCAGAAGAAGGAGAAGGAGAAGTTGAAGTCTGGAGGGTGAATCAGAAGAAGCAGAATAAGGAGAAGTGAAGGTGAAGTATGGAGGGTGAATCAGAAGAAGCAGAATAAGGAGAAGGAGAAGGTGAAGTCTGGAGGGTGAAACAGAAGAAGCAGAAGAAGGAGAAGGAGAAGATGAAGTCTGGAGGGTGAATCAGAAGAAGTAGAAGAAGGAGAAGGAGAAGGTGAAGTCTGGAGGGTGAAGCAGAAGAAGTAGAAGAAGGAGAAGGAGAAGGTGAAGTCAGGAGGGTGAATCAGAAGAAGCAGAAGAAGGAGAAGGAGAAGGTGATGTCTGGAGGGTGAATCAGAAGAAGTAGAAGAAGGAGAAGGAGAAGGTGAAGTCTGGAGGGTGAAGCAGAAGAAGTAGAAGAAGGAGAAGGAGAAGGTGAAGTCAGGAGGGTGAATCAGAAGAAGTAGAAGAAGGAGAAGGAGAAGGTGAAGTCAGGAGGGTGAATCAGAAGAAGCAGAAGAAGGAGAAGGAGAAGGTGAAGTCTGGAGGGTGAATCAGAAGAAGCAGAATAAGGAGAAGGAGAAGGTGAAGTCTGGAGGGTGAATCAGAAGAAGCAGAATAAGGAGAAGGAGAAGGTGAAGTCTGGAGGGTGAAACAGAAGAAGCAGAAGAAGGAGAAGGAGAAGATGAAGTCTGGAGGGTGAATCAGAAGAAGTAGAAGAAGGAGAAGGAGAAGGTGAAGTCTGGAGGGTGAAGCAGAAGAAGTAGAAGAAGGAGAAGGAGAAGGTGAAGTCAGGAGGGTGAATCAGAAGAAGTAGAAGAAGGAGAAGGAGAAGGTGAAGTCAGGAGGGTGAATCAGAAGAAGCAGAAGAAGGAGAAGGAGAAGGTGAAGTCTGGAGGGTGAATCAGAAGAATCAGAAGAAGGAGAAGGAGAAGGTGAAGTCTGGAGGGTGAATCAGAAGAAGCAGAAGAAAGAGAAGGAGAAGGTGAAGTCTGGAGGGTGAAGCAGAAGAAACAGAAGAAGGAGAAGGAGAAGGTGAAGACTGGAGGGTGAATCAGAAGAAGTGGAAGAAGGAGAAGGAGAAGGTGAAGTCTGGAGGGTGAATCAGAAGAAGTAGAAGAAGGAGAAGGAGAAGGTGAAGTCTGGAGGGTGAATCAGAAGAAGGAGAAGAAGGAGAAGGAGAAGGTGAAGTCTGGAGGGTGAATCAGAAGAAGCAGAAGAAGGAGAAGGAGAAGGTGAAGTCTGGAGGGTGAATCAGAAGAAGCAGACGAAGGAGATGGAGAAGGTGAAGTCTGGAGGGTGAATCAGAAGAAGTAGAAGAAGGAGAAGGAGAAGGTGAAGTCTGGAGGGTGAATCAGAAGAAGTAGAAGAAGGAGAAGGAGAAGGTGAAGTCTGGAGGGTGAATCAGAAGAAGCAGAAGAAGGAGAAGGAGAAGGTGAAGTCTGGAGGGTGAATCAGAAGAAGCAGAAGAAGGAGAAGGAGAAGGTGAAGTCTGGAGGGTGAATCAGAAGAAGTAGAAGAAGGAGAAGGAGAAGGTGAAGTGTGGAGGGAGAATCAGAAGAAGTAGATGAAGGAGAAGGAGAAGGTGAAGTCTGGAGGTTGAATCAGAAGAAGTAGAAGAAGGAGAAGGAGAAGGTGAAGTCTGGAGGGTGAAGCAGAAGAAGTAGAAGAAGGAGAAGGAGAAGGTGAAGTCAGGAGGGTGAATCAGAAGAAGTAGAAGAAGGAGAAGGAGAAGGTGAAGTCAGGAGGGTGAATCAGAAGAAGCAGAAGAAGGAGAAGGAGAAGGTGAAGTCTGGAGGGTGAATCAGAAGAATCAGAAGAAGGAGAAGGAGAAGGTGAAGTCTGGAGGGTGAAACAGAAGAAGCAGAAGAAAGAGAAGGAGATGGTGAAGTCTGGAGGGTGAATCAGAAGAAGTAGAAGAAGGAGAAGGAGAAGGTGAAGTCTGGATAGTGAATCAGAAGAAGCAGAGGAAGGAGAAGGAGAAGGTGAAGTCTGGAGGGTGAATCAGAAGAAGCAGAAGAAGTAGAAGGAGAAGGTGAAGTCCGGAGGGTGAATCAGAAGAAGCAGAAGAAGGAGAAGGAGAAGGTGAAGTCTGGAGGGTGAATGAGAAGAAGCAGAATAAGGAGAAGGAGAAGGTGAAGTCTGGAGGGTGAATCAGAAGAAGCAGAAGAAGGAGAAGGAGAAGGTGAAGTCTGGAGGGTGAATCAGAAGAAGTAGAAGAAGGAGAAGGAGAAGGTGAAGTCTGGAGGGTGAAGCAGAAGAAGGAGAAGGAGAAGGTGAAGTCAGGAGGGTGAATCAGAAGAAGTAGAAGAAGGAGAAGGAGAAGGTGAAATCAGGAGGGTGAATCAGAAGAAGCAGAAGAAGGAGAAGGAGAAGGTGAAGTCTGTAGGGTGAATCAGAAGAATCAGAAGAAGGAGAAGGAGAAGGTGAAGTCTGGAGGGTGAATCAGAAGAAGCAGAAGAAAGAGAAGGAGAAGGTGAAGTCTGGAGGGTGAAGCAGAAGAAACAGAAGAACGAGAAGGAGAAGGTGAAGACTGGAGGGTGAATCAGAAGAAGTAGAAGAAGGAGAAGGAGAAGGTGAAGTCTGGAGAGTGAATCAGAAGAAGTAGAAGAAGGAGAAGGAGAAGGTGAAGTCTGGAGGGTGAATCAGAAGAAGCAGAAGAAGGAGAAGGAGAAGGTGAAGTCTGGAGGGTGAATCAGAAGAAGCAGAAGAAGGAGAAGGAGAAGGTGAGGTCTGGAGGGTGAATCAGAAGAAGCAGAAGAAGGAGAAGGAGAAGGTGAAGTCTGGAGGGTGAATCAGAAGAAGCAGAAGAAGGAGAAGGAGAAGGTGAAGTCAGGCGGGTGAATCAGAAGAAGCAGAAGAAGGAGAAGGAGAAGGTTAAGTTAGGAGGGTGAATCAGAAGAAGCAGAAGAAGGAGAAGGAGCAGGTGATGTCAGGGGGATGAAGCAGAATAAGTAGAAGAAGGAGAAGGAGAAGGTGAAGTCAGGATGGTGAATCAGAAGAAGGAAAAGAAGGAGAAGGAGAAGGTGAAGTCAGGAGGGTGAATCAGAAGAAGCAGAAGAAGGAGAAGGAGACGGTGAAGTCTGGAGGGTGAATCAGAAGAATCAGAAGAAGGAGAAGGAGAAGGTGAAGTCTGGAGGGTGAATCAGAAGAAGCAGAAGAAAGAGAAGGAGAAGGTGAAGTCAGGACGGTGAAGCAGAAGAAGCAGAAGAAGGAGAAGGAGAAGGTGAAGTCTGGAGGGTGAATCAGAAGAAGTAGAAGAAGGAAAAGGAGAAGGTCAAGTCAGGAGGGTGAATCAGAAGAAGTAGAAGAAGGAGAAGGAGAAGGTGAAGTCTGGAGGGTGAATCAGAAGAAGCAGAATAAGGAGAAGGAGAAGGTGAAGTCTGGGGGGTGAATCAGAAGAAGCAGAATAAGGAGAAGGAGAAGGTAAAGTCTGGAGGGTGAATCAGAAGAAGCAGAAGAAGGAGAAGGAGAAGATGAAGTCTGGATGGTGAATCAGAAGAAGTAGAAGAAGGAGAAGGAGAAGGTGAAGTCTGGCGGGTGAAGCAGAAGAAGTAGAAGAAGGAGAAGGAGAAGGTGAAGTCAGGAGGGTGAATCCGAAGAAGTAGAAGAAGGAGAAGGAGAAGATGAAGTCAGGAGGGTGAATTAGAAGAAGCAGAAGAAGGAGAAGGAGAAGGTGAAGTCTGGAGGGTGAATCAGAAGAATCAGAAGAAGGAAAAGGAGAAGGTGAAGTCTGGAGGGTGAATCAGAAGAAGCAGAAGAAAGAGAAGGAGAAGGTGAAGTCTGGAGGGTGAAGCAGAAGAAACAGAAGAAGGAGAAGGAGAAGGTGAAGACTGGAGGGTGAATCAGAAGAAGTGGAAGAAGGATAAGGAGAAGGTGAAGTCTGGAGGGTGAATCAGAAGAAGTAGAAGAAGGAGAAGGAGAAGGTGAAGTCTGGAGGGTGAATCAGAAGAAGCAGAAGAAGGAGAAGGAGAAGATGAAGTCTGGAGGGTGAATCAGAAGAAGTAGAAGAAGGAGAAGGAGAAGGTGAAGTCTGGAGGGTGAATCAGAAGAAGCAGAAGAAAGAGAAGAAGAAGGTGAAGTCTGGAGGGTGAATCAGAAGAAGTAGAAGAAGGAGAAGGAGAAGGTGAAGTCTGGAGGGTGAATCAGAAGAAGCAGAAGAAGGAGAAGGAGAAGGTGAAGTCTGGAGGGTGAATCAGAAGAAGCAGAAGAAGGAGAAGGAGAAGGTGAAGTCTGGAGGGTGAATCAGAAGAAGCAGAAGAAGGAGAAGGAGAAGTTGAAGTCTGGAGGGTGAATCAGAAGAAGCAGAATAAGGAGAAGTGAAGGTTAAGTATGGAGGGTGAATCAGAAGAAGCAGAAGAAGGAGAAGGAGAAGGTGAAGTCTGGAGGGTGAATCAGAAGAAGTAGAAGAAGGAGAAGGAGAAGGTGAAGTCTGGAGGGTGAAGCAGAAGAAGTAGAAGAAGGAGAAGGAGAAGGTGAAGTCAGGAGGGTGAATCAGAAGAAGTAGAAGAAGGAGAAGGAGAAGGTGAAGTCAGGAGGGTGAATCAGAAGAAGCAGAAGAAGGAGAAGGAGAAGGTGAAGTCTGGAGGGTGAATCAGAAGAAGCAGAATAAGGAGAAGGAGAAGGTGAAGTCTGGAGGGTGAATCAGAAGAAGCAGAATAAGGAGAAGGAGAAGGTGAAGTCTGGAGGGTGAAACAGAAGAAGCAGAAGAAGGAGAAGGAGAAGATGAAGTCTGGAGGGTGAATCAGAAGAAGTAGAAGAAGGAGAAGGAGAAGGTGAAGTCTGGAGGGTGAAGCAGAAGAAGTAGAAGAAGGAGAAGGAGAAGGTGAAGTCAGGAGGGTGAATCAGAAGAAGTAGAAGAAGGAGAAGGAGAAGGTGAAGTCAGGAGGGTGAATCAGAAGAAGCAGAAGAAGGAGAAGGAGAAGGTGAAGTCTGGAGGGTGAATCAGAAGAATCAGAAGAAGGAGAAGGAGAAGGTGAAGTCTGGAGGGTGAATCAGAAGAAGCAGAAGAAAGAGAAGGAGAAGGTGAAGTCTGGAGGGTGAAGCAGAAGAAACAGAAGAAGGAGAAGGAGAAGGTGAAGACTGGAGGGTGAATCAGAAGAAGTGGAAGAAGGAGAAGGAGAAGGTGAAGTCTGGAGGGTGAATCAGAAGAAGTAGAAGAAGGAGAAGGAGAAGGTGAAGTCTGGAGGGTGAATCAGAAGAAGGAGAAGAAGGAGAAGGAGAAGGTGAAGTCTGGAGGGTGAATCAGAAGAAGCAGAAGAAGGAGAAGGAGAAGATGAAGTCTGGAGGGTGAATCAGAAGAAGTAGAAGAAGGAGAAGGAGAAGGTGAAGTCTGGAGGGTGAATCAGAAGTAGTAGAAGAAGGAGAAGGAGAAGGTGAAGTCTGGACGGTGTATCAGAAGAAACAGAAGAAGGAGAAGGAGAAGGTGAAGTCTGGAGGGTGAATCAGAAGAAGTAGAAGAAGGAGAAGGAGAAGGTGTAGTCTGGAGGGTGAATCAGAAGAAGCAGAAGAAGGAGAAGGAGAAGGTGAAGTCTGGAGGGTGAATCAGAAGAAGCAGAAGAAGGAGAAGGAGAAGGTGAAGTCTGGAGGGTGAATCAGAAGAAGTAGAAGAAGGAGAAGGAGAAGGTGAAGTCTGGAGGGAGAATCAGAAGAAGTAGAAGAAGGAGAAGGAGAAGGTGAAATCTGGAGGTTGAATCAGAAGAAGTAGAAGAAGGAGAAGGAGAAGGTGAAGTCTGGAGGGTGAAGCAGAAGAAGTAGAAGAAGGAGAAGGAGAAGGTGAAGTCAGAAGGGTGAATCAGAAGAAGTAGAAGAAGGAGAAGGAGAAGGTGAAGTCAGGAGGGTGAATCAGAAGAAGCAGAAGATGGAGAAGGAGAAGGTGAAGTCTGGAGGGTGAATCAGAAGAATCAGAAGAAGGAGAAGGAGAAGGTGAAGTCTGGAGGGTGAATCAGAAGAAGCAGAAGAAAGAGAAGGAGATGGTGAAGTCTGGAGGGTGAATCAGAAGAAGTAGAAGAAGGAGAAGGAGAAGGTGAAGTCTGGATAGTGAATCAGAAGAAGCAGAGGAAGGAGAAGGAGAAGGTGAAGTCTGGAGGGTGAATCAGAAGAAGTAGAAGAAGGAGAAGGAGAAGGTGTAGTCTGGAGGGTGAATCAGAAGAAGCAGAAGAAGGAGAAGGAGAAGGTGAAGTCTGGAGGGTGAATCAGAAGAAGCAGAAGAAGGAGAAGGAGAAGGTGAAGTCTGGAGGGTGAATCAGAAGAAGTAGAAGAAGGAGAAGGAGAAGGTGAAGTCTGGAGGGAGAATCAGAAGAAGTAGAAGAAGGAGAAGGAGAAGGTGAAATCTGGAGGTTGAATCAGAAGAAGTAGAAGAAGGAGAAGGAGAAGGTGAAGTCTGGAGGGTGAAGCAGAAGAAGTAGAAGAAGGAGAAGGAGAAGGTGAAGTCAGAAGGGTGAATCAGAAGAAGTAGAAGAAGGAGAAGGAGAAGGTGAAGTCAGGAGGGTGAATCAGAAGAAGCAGAAGATGGAGAAGGAGAAGGTGAAGTCTGGAGGGTGAATCAGAAGAATCAGAAGAAGGAGAAGGAGAAGGTGAAGTCTGGATAGTGAATCAGAAGAAGCAGAGGAAGGAGAAGGAGAAGGTGAAGTCTGGAGGGTGAATCAGAAGAAGCAGAAGAAGTAGAAGGAGAAGGTGAAGTCCGGAGGGTGAATCAGAAGAAGCAGAAGAAGGAGAAGGAGAAGGTGAAGTCTGGAGGGTGAATGAGAAGAAGCAGAATAAGGAGAAGGAGAAGGTGAAGTCTGCAGGGTGAATCAGAAGAAGCAGAAGAAGGAGAAGGAGAAGGTGAAGTCTGGAGGGTGAATCAGAAGAAGTAGAAGAAGGAGAAGGAGAAGGTGAAGTCTGGAGGGTGAAGCAGAAGAAGGAGAAGGAGAAGGTGAAGTCAGGAGGGTGAATCAGAAGAAGTAGAAGAAGGAGAAGGAGAAGGTGAAATCAGGAGGGTGAATCAGAAGAAGCAGAAGAAGGAGAAGGAGAAGGTGAAGTCTGTAGGGTGAATCAGAAGAATCAGAAGAAGGAGAAGGAGAAGGTGAAGTCTGGAGGGTGAATCAGAAGAAGCAGAAGAAAGAGAAGGAGAAGGTGAAGTCTGGAGGGTGAAGCAGAAGAAACAGAAGAACGAGAAGGAGAAGGTGAAGACTGGAGGGTGAATCAGAAGAAGTAGAAGAAGGAGAAGGAGAAGGTGAAGTCTGGAGAGTGAATCAGAAGAAGTAGAAGAAGGAGAAGGAGAAGGTGAAGTCTGGAGGGTGAATCAGAAGAAGCAGAAGAAGGAGAAGGAGAAGGTGAAGTCTGGAGGGTGAATCAGAAGAAGCAGAAGAAGGAGAAGGAGAAGGTGAAGTCTGGAGGGTGAATCAGAAGCAGCAGAAGAAGGAGAAGGAGAAGGTGAAGTCAGGCGGGTGAATCAGAAGAAGCAGAAGAAGGAGAAGGAGAAGGTTAAGTTAGGAGGGTGAATCAGAAGAAGCAGAAGAAGGAGAAGGAGCAGGTGATGTCAGGGGGATGAAGCAGAATAAGTAGAAGAAGGAGAAGGAGAAGGTGAAGTCAGGATGGTGAATCAGAAGAAGGAAAAGAAGGAGAAGGAGAAGGTGAAGTCAGGAGGGTGAATCAGAAGAAGCAGAAGAAGGAGAAGGAGACGGTGAAGTCTGGAGGGTGAATCAGAAGAATCAGAAGAAGGAGAAGGAGAAGGTGAAGTCTGGAGGGTGAATCAGAAGAAGCAGAAGAAAGAGAAGGAGAAGGTGAAGTCAGGACGGTGAAGCAGAAGAAGCAGAAGAAGGAGAAGGAGAAGGTGAAGTCTGGAGGGTGAATCAGAAGAAGTAGAAGAAGGAAAAGGAGAAGGTCAAGTCAGGAGGGTGAATCAGAAGAAGTAGAAGAAGGAGAAGGAGAAGGTGAAGTCTGGAGGGTGAATCAGAAGACGCAGAATAAGGAGAAGGAGAAGGTGAAGTCTGGGGGGTGAATCAGAAGAAGCAGAATAAGGAGAAGGAGAAGGTAAAGTCTGGAGGGTGAATCAGAAGAAGCAGAAGAAGGAGAAGGAGAAGATGAAGTCTGGAGGGTGAATCAGAAGAAGTAGAAGAAGGAGAAGGAGAAGGTGAAGTCTGGCGGGTGAAGCAGAAGAAGTAGAAGAAGGAGAAGGAGAAGGTGAAGTCAGGAGGGTGAATCAGAAGAAGTAGAAGAAGGAGAAGGAGAAGGTGAAGTCAGGAGGGTGAATCAGAAGAAGCAGAAGAAGGAGAAGGAGAAGGTGAAGTCTGGAGGGTGAATCAGAAGAATCAGAAGAAGGAAAAGGAGAAGGTGAAGTCTGGAGGGTGAATCAGAAGAAGCAGAAGAAAGAGAAGGAGAAGGTGAAGTCTGGAGGGTGAAGCAGAAGAAACAGAAGAAGGAGAAGGAGAAGGTGAAGACTGGAGGGTGAATCAGAAGAAGTGGAAGAAGGATAAGGAGAAGGTGAAGTCTGGAGGGTGAATCAGAAGAAGTAGAAGAAGGAGAAGGAGAAGGTGAAGTCTGGAGGGTGAATCAGAAGAAGCAGAAGAAGGAGAAGGAGAAGATGAAGTCTGGAGGGTGAATCAGAAGAAGTAGAAGAAGGAGAAGGAGAAGGTGAAGTCTGGAGGGTGAATCAAAAGAAGCAGAAGAAAGAGAAGGAGAAGGTGAAGTCTGGAGGGTGAATCAGAAGAAGTAGAAGAAGGAGAAGGAGAAGGTGAAGTCTGGAGGGTGAATCAGAAGAAGCAGAAGAAGGAGAAGGAGAAGGTGAAGTCTGGAGGGTGAATCAGAAGAAGCAGAAGAAGGAGAAGGAGAAGGTGAAGTCTGGAGGGTGAATCAGAAGAAGCAGAAGAAGGAGAAGGAGAAGTTGAAGTCTGGAGGGTGAATCAGAAGAAGCAGAATAAGGAGAAGTGAAGGTGAAGTATGGAGGGTGAATCAGAAGAAGCAGAAGAAGGAGAAGGAGAAGGTGAAGTCTGGAGGGTGAATCAGAAGAAGTAGAAGAAGGAGAAGGAGAAGGTGAAGTCTGGAGGGTGAAGCAGAAGAAGTAGAAGAAGGAGAAGGAGAAGGTGAAGTCAGGAGGGTGAATCAGAAGAAGTAGAAGAAGGAGAAGGAGAAGGTGAAGTCAGGAGGGTGAATCAGAAGAAGCAGAAGAAGGAGAAGGAGAAGGTGAAGTCTGGAGGGTGAATCAGAAGAAGCAGAATAAGGAGAAGGAGAAGGTGAAGTCTGGAGGGTGAATCAGAAGAAGCAGAATAAGGAGAAGGAGAAGGTGAAGTCTGGAGGGTGAAACAGAAGAAGCAGAAGAAGGAGAAGGAGAAGATGAAGTCTGGAGGGTGAATCAGAAGAAGTAGAAGAAGGAGAAGGAGAAGGTGAAGTCTGGAGGGTGAAGCAGAAGAAGTAGAAGAAGGAGAAGGAGAAGGTGAAGTCAGGAGGGTGAATCAGAAGAAGTAGAAGAAGGAGAAGGAGAAGGTGAAGTCAGGAGGGTGAATCAGAAGAAGCAGAAGAAGGAGAAGGAGAAGGTGAAGTCTGGAGGGTGAATCAGAAGAATCAGAAGAAGGAGAAGGAGAAGGTGAAGTCTGGAGGGTGAATCAGAAGAAGCAGAAGAAAGAGAAGGAGAAGGTGAAGTCTGGAGGGTGAAGCAGAAGAAACAGAAGAAGGAGAAGGAGAAGGTGAAGACTGGAGGGTGAATCAGAAGAAGTGGAAGAAGGAGAAGGAGAAGGTGAAGTCTGGAGGGTGAATCAGAAGAAGTAGAAGAAGGAGAAGGAGAAGGTGAAGTCTGGAGGGTGAAGCAGAAGAAGGAGAAGAAGGAGAAGGAGAAGGTGAAGTCTGGAGGGTGAATCAGAAGAAGCAGAAGAAGGAGAAGGAGAAGATGAAGTCTGGAGGGTGAATCAGAAGAAGTAGAAGAAGGAGAAGGGGAAGGTGAAGTCTGGAGGGTGAATCAGAAGTAGTAGAAGAAGGAGAAGGAGAAGGTGAAGTCTGGACGGTGTATCAGAAGAAACAGAAGAAGGAGAAGGAGAAGGTGAAGTCTGGAGGGTGAATCAGAAGAAGTAGAAGAAGGAGAAGGAGAAGGTGTAGTCTGGAGGGTGAATCAGAAGAAGTAGACGAAGGAGAAGGAGAAGGTGAAGTCTGGAGGGTGAATCAGAAGAAGCAGAAGAAGGAGATGGAGAAGGTGAAGTCTGGAGGGTGAATCAGAAGAAGTAGAAGAAGGAGAAGGAGAAGGTGAAGTCTGGAGGGTGAATCAGAAGAAGCAGAAGAAGGAGAAGGAGAAGGTGAAGTCTGGAGGGTGAATCAGAAGAAGCAGAAGAAGGAGAAGGAGAAGGTGAAGTCTGGAGGGTGAATCAGAAGAAGTAGATGAAGGAGAAGGAGAAGGTGAAGTCTGGAGGGAGAATCAGAAGAAGTAGAAGAAGGAGAAGGAGAAGGTGAAGTCTGGAGGTTGAATCAGAAGAAGTAGAAGAAGGAGAAGGAGAAGGTGAAGTCTGGAGGGTGAAGCAGAAGAAGTAGAAGAAGGAGAAGGAGAAGGTGAAGTCAGGAGGGTGAATCAGAAGAAGTAGAAGAAGGAGAAGGAGAAGGTGAAGTCAGGAGGGTGAATCAGAAGAAGCAGAAGAAGGAGAAGGAGAAGGTGAAGTCTGGAGGGTGAATCAGAAGAATCAGAAGAAGGAGAAGGAGAAGGTGAAGTCTGGAGGGTGAATCAGAAGAAGCAGAAGAAAGAGAAGGAGATGGTGAAGTCTGGAGGGTGAATCAGAAGAAGTAGAAGAAGGAGAAGGAGAAGGTGAAGTCTGGATAGTGAATCAGAAGAAGCAGAGGAAGGAGAAGGAGAAGGTGAAGTCTGGAGGGTGAATCAGAAGAAGCAGAAGAAGTAGAAGGAGAAGGTGAAGTCTGGAGGGTGAATCAGAAGAAGCAGAAGAAGGAGAAGGAGAAGGTGAAGTCTGGAGGGTGAATGAGAAGAAGCAGAATAAGGAGAAGGAGAAGGTGAAGTCTGGAGGGTGAATCAGAAGAAGCAGAAGAAGGAGAAGGAGAAGGTGAAGTCTGGAGGGTGAATCAGAAGAAGTAGAAGAAGGAGAAGGAGAAGGTGAAGTCTGGAGGGTGAAGCAGAAGAAGGAGAAGGAGAAGGTGAAGTCAGGAGGGTGAATCAGAAGAAGTAGAAGAAGGAGAAGGAGAAGGTGAAATCAGGAGGGTGAATCAGAAGAAGCAGAAGAAGGAGAAGGAGAAGGTGAAGTCTGTAGGGTGAATCAGAAGAATCAGAAGAAGGAGAAGGAGAAGGTGAAGTCTGGAGGGTGAATCAGAAGAAGCAGAAGAAAGAGAAGGAGAAGGTGAAGTCTGGAGGGTGAAGCAGAAGAAACAGAAGAAGGAGAAGGAGAAGGTGAAGACTGGAGGGTGAATCAGAAGAAGTAGAAGAAGGAGAAGGAGAAGGTGAAGTCTGGAGAGTGAATCAGAAGAAGTAGAAGAAGGAGAAGGAGAAGGTGAAGTCTGGAGGGTGAATCAGAAGAAGCAGAAGAAGGAGAAGGAGAAGGTGAAGTCTGGAGGGTGAATCAGAAGAAGCAGAAGAAGGAGAAGGAGAAGATGAAGTCTGGAGGGTGAATCAGAAGAAGTAGAAGAAGGAGAAGGAGAAGGTGAGGTCTGGAGGGTGAATCAGAAGAAGCAGAAGAAGGAGAAGGAGAAGGTGAAGTCTGGAGGGTGAATCAGAAGAAGCAGAAGAAGGAGAAGGAGAAGGTGAAGTCTGGAGGGTGAATCAGAAGAAAAAGAAGAAGGAGAAGGAGAAGGTGAAGTCTGGAGGGTGAATCAGAAGAAGTAGAAGAAGGAGAAGGAGAAGGTGTAGTCTGGAGGGTGAATCAGAAGAAGCAGAAGAAGGAGAAGGAGAAGGTGAGGTCTGGAGGGTGAATCAGAAGAAGCAGAAGAAGGAGAAGGAGAAGGTGAAGTCTGGAGGGTGAATCAGAAGAAGCAGAAGAAGGAGAAGGAGAAGGTGAAGTCAGGCGGGTGAATCAGAAGAAGCAGAAGAAGGAGAAGGAGAAGGTTAAGTTAGGAGGGTGAATCAGAAGAAGCAGAAGAAGGAGAAGGAGCAGGTGATGTCAGGGGGATGAAGCAGGATAAGTAGAAGAAGGAGAAGGAGAAGGTGAAGTCAGGATGGTGAATCAGAAGAAGGAAAAGAAGGAGAAGGAGAAGGTGAAGTCAGGAGGGTGAATCAGAAGAAGCAGAAGAAGGAGAAGGAGAAGGTGAAATCTGGAGGGTGAATCAGAAGAATCAGAAGAAGGAGAAGGAGAAGGTGAAGTCTGGAGGGTGAATCAGAAGAAGCAGAAGAAAGAGAAGGAGAAGGTGAAGTCAGGACGGTGAAGCAGAAGAAGCAGAAGAAGGAGAAGGAGAAGGTGAAGTCTGGAGGGTGAATCAGAAGAAGTAGAAGAAGGAAAAGGAGAAGGTCAAGTCAGGAGGGTGAATCAGAAGAAGTAGAAGAAGGAGAAGGAGAAGGTGAAGTCTGGAGGGTGAAGCAGAAGAAGTAGAAGAAGGAGAAGGAGAAGGTGAAGTCAGGATGGTGAATCAGAAGAAGTAGAAGAAGGAGAAGGAGAAGGTGAAGTCAGGAGGGTGAATCAGAAGAAGCAGAAGAAGGAGAAGGAGAAGGTGAAGTCTGGAGGGTGAATCAGAAGAATCAGAAGAAGGAGAAGGAGAAGGTGAAGTCTGGAGGGTGAATCAGAAGAAGCAGAAGAAAGAGAAGGAGAAGGTGAAGTCTGGAGGGTGAATCAGAAGAAGTAGAAGAAGGAGAAGGAGAAGGTGAAGTCTGGAGGGTGAATCAGAAGAAGCAGAAGAAGGAGAAGGAGAAGGTGAAGTCTGGAGGGTGAATCAGAAGAAGCAGAAGAAGGAGAAGGAGAAGGTGAAGTCTGCAGGGTGAATCAGAAGAAGCAGAAGAAGGAGAAGGAGAAGGTGAAGTCTGGAGGGTGAATCAGAAGAAGCAGAAGAAGGAGAAGGAGAAGGTGAAGTCTGGAGGGTGAATCAGAAGAAGCAGAAGAAGGAGAAGGAGAAGGTGAAGTCAGGCGGGTGAATCAGAAGAAGCAGAAGAAGGAGAAGGAGAAGGTGAAGTTAGGAGGGTGAATCAGAAGAAGCAGAAGAAGGAGAAGGAGCAGGTGATGTCAGGGGGATGAAGCAGAATAAGTAGAAGAAGGAGAAGGAGAAGGTGAAGTCAGGATGGTGAATCAGAAGAAGGAAAAGAAGGAGAAGGAGAAGGTGAAGTCAGGAGGGTGAATCAGAAGAAGCAGAAGAAGGAGAAGGAGAAGGTGAAGTCTGGAGGGTGAATCAGAAGAATCAGAAGAAGGAGAAGGAGAAGGTGAAGTCTGGAGGGTGAATCAGAAGAAGCAGAAGAAAGAGAAGGAGAAGGTGAAGTCAGGACGGTGAAGCAGAAGAAGCAGAAGAAGGAGAAGGAGAAGGTGAAGTCTGGAGGGTGAATCAGAAGAAGTAGAAGAAGGAAAAGGAGAAGGTCAAGTCTGGAGGGTGAATCAGAAGAAGTAGAAGAAGGAGAAGGAGAAGGTGAAGTCTGGAGGGTGAAGCAGAAGAAGTAGAAGAAGGAGAAGGAGAAGGTGAAGTCAGGATGGTGAATCAGAAGAAGTAGAAGAAGGAGAAGGAGAAGGTGAAGTCAGGAGGGTGAATCAGAAGAAGCAGAAGAAGGAGAAGGAGAAGGTGAAGTCTGGAGGGTGAATCAGAAGAATCAGAAGAAGGAGAAGGAGAAGGTGAAGTCTGGAGGGTGAATCAGAAGAAGCAGAAGAAAGAGAAGGAGAAGGTGAAGTCTGGAGGGTGAATCAGAAGAAGTAGAAGAAGGAGAAGGAGAAGGTGAAGTCTGGAGGGTGAATCAGAAGAAGCAGAAGAAGGAGAAGGAGAAGGTGAAGTCTGGAGGGTGAATCAGAAGAAGCAGAAGAAGGAGAAGGAGAAGGTGAAGTCTTCAGGGTGAATCAGAAGAAGCAGAAGAAGGAGAAGGAGAAGGTGAAGTCTGGAGGGTGAATCAGAAGAAGCAGAATAAGGAGAAGGAGAAGGTGAAGTCTGGAGGGTGAATCAGAAGAAGCAGAAGAAGGAGAAGGAGAAGGTGAAGTCTGGAGGGTGAATCAGAAGAGGTAGAAGAAGGAGAAGGAGAAGTTGAAGTCTGGAGGGTGAAGCAGGAGAATTAGAAGATGGAGAAGGAGAAGGTGAAGTCAGGAGGGTGAATCAGAAGAAGTAGAAGAAGGAGAAGGAGAAGGTGAAGTCAGGAGGGTGAATCAGAAGAAGCAGAAGATGGAGAAGGAGAAGGTGAAGTCTGGAGGGTGAATCAGAAGAATCAGAAGAAGGAGAAGGAGAAGGTGAAGTCTGGAGGGTGAATCAGAAGAAGCAGAGGAAGGAGAAGGAGAAGGTGAAGTCTGGAGGGTGAATCAGAAGAAGCAGAATAAGGAGAAGGAGAAGGTGAAGTCTGGAGGGTGAATCAGAAGAAGCAGAATAAGGAGAAGGAGAAGGTGAAGTCTGGAGGGTGAATCAGAAGAAGCAGAAGAAGGAGAAGGAGAAGGTGAAGTCTGGAGGGTGAATCAGAAGAAGTAGAAGAAGGAGAAGGAGAAGGTGAAGTCTGGAGGGTGAAGCAGAAGAAGTAGAAGAAGGAGAAGGAGAAGGTGAAGTCAGGTGGGTGAATCAGAAGAAGTAGAAGAAGGAGAAGGAGAAGGTGAAGTCAGGAGGGTGAATCAGAAGAAGCAGAAGAAGGAGAAGGAGAAGGTGAAGTCTGGAGGGTGAATCAGAAGAATCAGAAGAAGGAGAAGGAGAAGGTGAAGTCTGGAGGGTGAATCAGAAGAAGCAGAAGAAAGAGAAGGAGAAGGTGAAGTCTGGAGGGTGAAGCAGAAGAAACAGAAGAAGGAGAAGGAGAAGGTGAAGACTGGAGGGTGAATCAGAAGAAGTAGAAGAAGGAGAAGGAGAAGGTTAAGTCTGGAGGGTGAATCAGAAGAAGTAGAAGAAGGAGAAGGAGAAGGTGAAGTCTGGAGGGTGAATCAGAAGAAGCAGAAGAAGGAGAAGGAGAAGGTGAAGTCTGGAGGGTGAATCAGAAGAAGCAGAAGAAGGAGAAGGAGAAGATGAAGTCTGGAGGGTGAATCAGAAGAAGTAGAAGAAGGAGAAGGAGAAGGTGAAGTCTGGAGGGTGAATCAGAAGTAGTAGAAGAAGGAGAAGGAGAAGGTGAAGTCTGGAGGGTGAATCAGAAGAAACAGAAGAAGGAGAAGGAGAAGGTGAAGTCTGGAGGGTGAATCAGAAGAAGTAGAAGAAGGAGAAGGAGAAGGTGTAGTCTGGAGGGGGAATCAGAAGAAGTAGACGAAGGAGAAGGAGAAGGTGAAGTCTGGAGGGTGAATCAGAAGAAGCAGAAGAAGGAGAAGGAGAAGGTGAAGTCTGGAGGGTGAATCAGAAGAAGCAGAAGAAGGAGAAGGAGAAGGTGAAGTCTGGAGGGTGATTCAGAAGAAGCAGAATAAGGAGAAGGTGAAGGTGAAGTCTGGAGGGTGAATCAGAAGAAGCAGAAGAAGGAGAAGGAGAAGGTGAAGTCTGGAGGGTGAATCAGAAGAAGCAGAAGAAGGAGAAGGAGAAGATGAAGTCTGGAGGGTGAATCAGAAGAAGTAGAAGAAGGAGAAGGAGAAGGTGAGGTCTGGAGGGTGAATCAGAAGAAGCAGAAGAAGGAGAAGGAGAAGGTGAAGTCTGAAGGGTGAATCAGAAGAAGCAGAAGAAGGAGAAGGAGAAGGCGAAGTCTGGAGGGTGAATCAGAAGAAGCAGAAGAAGGAGAAGGAGAAGGTGAAGTCTGGAGGGTGAATCAGGAGAAGCAGAAGAAGGAGAAGTAGAAGGTGAAGTCTGGAGGGTAAATCAGAAGAAGTTGAAGAAGGAGAAGGAGAAGGTGAAGTCTGGAGGGTGAATCAGAAGAAGTAGAAGAAGGAGAAGGAGAAGGTGAAGTCTGGAGGGTGAATCAGAAGAAGCAGAAGAAGGAGAAGGAGAAGGTGAAGTCTGGAGGGTGAATCAGAAGAAGCAGAACAAGGAGAAGGAGAAGATGAAGTCTGGAGGGTGAATCAGAAGAAGTAGAAGAAGGAGAAGGAGAAGGTGAAGTCTGGAGGGTGAAACAGAAGAAGCAGAAGAAGGAGAAGGAGAAGATGAAGTCTGGAGGGTGAATCAGAAGAAGCAGAAGAAGGAGAAGCAGAAGGTGAAGTCTGAAGGGTGAATCAGAAGAAGCAGAATAAGGAGAAGGAGAAGGTGAAGTCTGGAGGGTGAATCAGAAGAAGCAGAAGAAGGAGAAGGAGAAGGTGAAGTCTGGAGGGTGAATCAGAAGAAGTAGAAGAAGGAGAAGGAGAAGGTGAAGTCTGGAGGGTGAAGCAGAAGAAGTAGAAGAAGGAGAAGGAGAAGGTGAAGTCAGTAGGGTGAATCAGAAGAAGCAGAAGAAGGAGAAGGAGAAGGTGAAGTCAGGAGGGTGAATCAGAAGAAGCAGAAGAAGGAGAAGGAGAAGGTGAAGTCTGGAGGGTGAATCAGAAGAAGCAGAAGAAGGAGAAGGAGAAGGTGAAGACTGGAGGGTAAATCAGAAGAAGTAGAAGAAGGAGAAGGAGAAGGTGAAGTCTGGAGGGTGAATCAGAAGAAGTAGAAGAAGGAGAAGGAGTAGGCGAAGTCTGGAGGGTGAATCAGAAGAAGCAGAAGAAGGAGAAGGAGAAGGTGAAGTCTGAAGGGTGAATCAGAAGAAGCAGAAGAAGGAGAAGGAGAAGGTGAAGTCTGGAGGGTGAATCAGAAGAAGGAGAAGGAGAAGGTGAAGTCTGGAGGGTGAATCAGGAGAAGCAGAAGCAGGAGAAGTAGAAGGTGAAGTCTGGGGGGTGAATCAGAAGAAGTTGAAGAAGGAGAAGGAGAAGGTGAAGTCTGAAGGGTGAATCAGAAGAAGTAGAAGAAGGAGAAGGAGAAGGTGAAGGCTGGAGGGTGAATCAGAAGAAGCAGAAGAAGGAGAAGGAGAAGGTGAAGTCTGGAGGGTGAATCAGAAGAAGCAGAAGAAGGAGAAGGAGAAGATGAAGTCTGGAGGGTGAATCAGAAGAAGTAGAAGAAGGAGAAGGAGAAGGTGAAGTCTGGAGGGTGAATCAGAAGAAGCAGAAGAAGGAGAAGGAGAAGGTGAAGTCGGGAGGGTGAATCAGAAGAAGCAGAAGAAGGAGAAGCAGAAGGTGAAGTCTGGAGGGTGAATCAGAAGAAGCAGAATAAGGAGAAGGAGAAGGTGAAGTCTGGAGGGTGAATCAGAAGAAGCAGAAGAAGGAGAAGGAGAAGGTGAAGTCTGGAGGGTGAATCAGAAGAAGTAGAAGAAGGAGAAGGAGAAGGTGAAGTCTGGAGGGTGAAGCAGAAGAAGTAGAAGAAGGAGAAGGAGAAGGTGAAGTCAGGAGGGTGAATCAGAAGAAGCAGAAGAAGGAGAAGGAGAAGGTGAAGTCAGGAGGGTGAATCAGAAGAAGCAGAAGAAGGAGAAGGAGAAGGTGAAGTCTGGAGGGTGAATCAGAAGAAGCAGAAGAAGGAGAAGGAGAAGGTGAAGACTGGAGGATAAATCAGAAGAAGTAGAAGAAGGAGAAGGAGAAGGTGAAGTCTGGAGGGTGAATCAGAAGGAGTAGAAGAAGGAGAAGGAGTAGGCGAAGTCTGGAGGGTGAATCAGAAGAAGCAGAAGAAGGAGAAGGAGAAGGTGAAGTCTGGAGGGTGAATCAGAAGAAGCAGAAGAAGGAGAAGGAGAAGATGAAGTCTGGAGGGTGAATCAGAAGAAGTAGAAGAAGGAGAAGGAGAAGGTGAGGTCTGGAGGTTGAATCAGAAGAAGCAGAAGAAGGAGAAGTAGAAGGTGAAGTCTGGAGGCTGAATCAGAAGAAGTAGACGAAGGAGAATGAGAAGGTGAAGTCTGGAGGGTGCATCAGAAGAAGCAGAAGAAGTAGAAGGAGAAGGTGAAGTCTGAAGGGTGAATCAGAAGAAGCAGAAGAAGGAGAAGGAGAAGGTGAAGTCTGGAGGGTGTGGTAAACCACTGTCATACCTGTCTGTGTCTGTATGTGTATTCCACTAGGTACAGGTCTGGACATGCCTCGGCTGACTCCTCCCACTATTCCAGGTATATAAGTGACTACCTCCCAGTCCCTTAGTATTCTGGACGGGTCGACCACTCGAGACTAGACCTTCATTCTTTAGTTAATAAAAGCCTGATTGTTACTCGCTCAACTTCAGTCTTTTGAGTAATTGATGGCGCATCAGAGGGTGAATCAGAAGAAGCAGAAGAAGGAGAAGGAGAAGGTGAAGTCTGGAGGGTGAATCAGAAGAAGCAGAAGAAGGAGAAGTAGAAGGTGAATTCTGGAGGCTGAATCAGAAGAAGTAGACGAAGGAGAATGAGAAGGTGAAGTCTGGAGGGTGAATCAGAAGAAGCAGAAGAAGTAGAAGGAGAAGGTGAAGTCTGGAGGGTGCATCAGAAGAAGCAGAAGAAGGAGAGGGAGAAGGTGAAGTCTGGAGGGTGAATCAGAAGAAGCAGAAAAAGGAGAAGGAGAAGGTGAAGTCTGGAGGGTGAATCAGAAGAAGGAGAAGAGGTAGAAGGAGAAGGTGAGGTCTGGAGGGTGAATCAGAAGAAGTAGAAGAAGGAGAAGGAGAAGGTGAAGTCTGGAGGGTGAATCAGAAGAAGCAGAAGAAGGAGAAGGAGAAGGTGAAGTCAGGAGGGTGAATCAGAAGAAGCAGAAGAAGGAGAAGGAGAAGGTGAAGACTGGAGGGTGAATCAGAAGAAGTAGAAGAAGGAGAAGGAGAAGGTGAAGTCTGGAGGGTGAATCAGAAGAAGTAGAAGAAGGAGAAGGAGAAGGTGAAGACTGGAGGGTGAATCAGAAGAAGTAGAAGAAGGAGAAGGAGAAGGTGAAGTCTGGAGGGTGAATCAGAAGAAGTAGAAGAAGGAGAAGGAGAAGGCGAAGTCTGGAGGGTGAATCAGAAGAAGCAGAAGAAGGAGAAGGAGAAGGTGAAGTCTGGAGGGTGAATCAGAAGAAGCAGAAGAAGGAGAAGGAGAAGATGAAGTCTGGAGGGTGAATCAGAAGAAGTAGAAGAAGGAGAAGGAGAAGGTGAGGTCTGGAGGGTGAATCAGAAGAAGCAGAAGAAGGAGAAGGAGAAGGTGAAGTCTGAAGGGTGAATCAGAAGAAGCAGAAAAAGGAGAAGGAGAAGGTGAAGTCTGGAGGGTGAATCAGAAGAAGCAGAAGAAGGAGAAGGAGAAGGTGAAGTCTGGAGGGTGAATTAGAAGAAGCAGAAGAAGGAGAAGTAGAAGGTGAAATCTGGAGGGTGAATCAGAAGAAGTTGAAGAAGGAGAAGGAGAAGGTGAAGTCTGGAGGGTGAATCAGAAGAAGCAGAAGAAGGAGAAGGAGAAGATGAAGTCTGGAGGGTGAATCAGAAGAAGTAGAAGAAGGAGAAGGAGAAGGTGAGGTCTGGAAGTTGAATCAGAAGAAGCAGAAGAAGGAGAAGTAGAAGGTGAAGTCTGGAGGCTGAATCAGAAGAAGTAGACGAAGGAGAATGAGAAGGTGAAGTCTGGAGGGTGAATCAGAAGAAGCAGAAGAAGTAGAAGGAGAAGGTGAAGTCTGAAAGGTGAATCAGAAGAAGCAGAAGAAGGAGAAGGAGAAGGTGAAGTCTGGAGGGTGAATCTGAAGAAGCAGAAGAAGGAGAAGGAGAAGGTGAAGTCTGGAGGGTGAATCAGAAGAAGCAGAAGAAGGAGAAGTAGAAGGTGAATTCTGGAGGCTGAATCAGAAGAAGTAGACGAAGGAGAATGAGAAGGTGAAGTCTGGAGGGTGAATCAGAAGAAGCAGAAGAAGTAGAAGGAGAAGGTAAAGTCTGGAGGATGAATCAGAAGAAGTAGAAGAAGGAGAAGGAGAAGGTGAAGTCTGGAGGGTGAATCAGAAGAAGCAGAAGAAGGAGAAGGAGAAGGTGAAGTCTGGAGGGTGCATCAGAAGAAGCAGAAGAAGGAGAGGGAGAAGGTGAAGTCTGGAGGGTGAATCAGAAGAAGCAGAAGAAGGAGAAGGAGAAGGTGAAGTCTGGAGGGTGAATCAGAAGAAGGAGAAGAAGTAGAAGGAGAAGGTGAGGTCTGGAGGGTGAATCAGAAGAAGTAGAAGAAGGAGAAGGAGAAGGTGAAGTCTGGAGGGTGAATCAGAAGAAGCAGAAGAAGGAGAAGGAGAAGGTGAAGTCAGGAGGGTGAATCAGAAGAAGCAGAAGAAGGAGAAGGAGAAGGTGAAGTCTGGAGGGTGAATCAGAAGAAGCAGAAGAAGGAGAAGGAGAAGGTGAAGACTGGAGGGTGAATCAGAAGAAGTAGAAGAAGGAGAAGGAGAAGGTGAAGTCTGGAGGGTGAATCAGAAGAAGTAGAAGAAGGAGAAGGAGAAGGCGAAGTCTGGAGGGTGAATCAGAAGAAGCTTAAGAAGGAGAAGGAGAAGGTGAAGTCTGGAGGGTGAATCAGAAGAAGCAGAAGAAGGAGAAGGAGAAGATGAAGTCTGGAGGGTGAATCAGAAGAAGTAGAAGAAGGAGAAGGAGAAGGTGAGGTCTGGAGGGTGAATCAGAAGAAGCAGAAGAAGGAGAAGGAGAAGGTGAAGTCTGAAGGGTGAATCAGAAGAAGCAGAAAAAGGAGAAGGAGAAGGTGAAGTCTGGAGGGTGAATCAGAAGAAGCAGAAGAAGGAGAAGGAGAAGGTGAAGTCTGGAGGGTGAATTAGAAGAAGCAGAAGAAGGAGAAGTAGAAGGTGAAATCTGGAGGGTGAATCAGAAGAAGTTGAAGAAGGAGAAGGAGAAGGTGAAGTCTGGAGGGTGAATCAGAAGAAGTAGAAGAAGGAGAAGGAGAAGGTGAAGTCTGGAGGGTGAATCAGAAGAAGCAGAAGAAGGAGAAGGAGAAGGTGAAGCCTGGAGGGTGAATCAGAAGAAGCAGAAGAAGGAGAAGGAGAAGATGAAGTCTGGAGGGTGAATCAGAAGAAGTAGAAGAAGGAGAAGGAGAATGTGAAGTCTGGAGGGTGAATCAGAAGAATCAGAAGAAGGAGAAGGAGAAGGTGAAGTCTGGAGGGTGAATCAGAAGAAGCAGAAGAAGGAGAAGGAGAAGGTGAAGTCTGGAGGGTGAATCAGAAGAAGCAGAAGAAGGAGAAGGAGAAGGTGAAGTCTGGAGCGTGAATCAGAAGAAGCAGAATAAGGAGAAGGAGAAGGTGAAGTCTGGAGGGTGAATCAGAAGAAGCAGAAGAAGGAGAAGGAGAAGGTGAAGTCTGGAGGGTGAATCAGAAGAAGTAGAAGAAGGAGAAGGAGAAGGTGAAGTCTGGAGGGTGAAGCAGAAGAAGTAGAAGAAGGAGAAGGAGAATGTGAAGTCAGGAGGGTGAATCAGAAGAAGTAGAAGAAGGAGAAGGAAAGGGTGAAGTCAGGAGGGTGAATCAGAAGAAGCAGAAGAAGGAGAAGGAGAAGGTGAAGTCTGGAGGGTGAATCAAAAGAATCAGAAGAAGGAGAAGGAGAAGGTGAAGTCTGGAGGGTGAATCAGAAGAAGCAGAAGAAGGAGAAGGCGAAGGTGAAGACTGGAGGGTGAATCAGAAGAAGGAGAAGAAGGAGAAGAAGAAGGTGAAGTCTGGAGGGTTATTCAGAAGAAGAAGAAGAAGGAGAAAGAGAAGGTGAAGTCTGGAGGGTGAATCAGAAGAAGCAGAAAAGGAGAAGGAGAAGGTGAAGTCTGGCAGGTGAATCAGAAGAAGCAGAAGAAGGAGAAGGAGAAGATGAAGTCTGGAGGGTGAATCAGAAGAAGTAGAAGAAGGAGAGGGAGAAGGTGAGGTCTGGAGGGTGAATCAGAAGAAGCAGAGGAAGGAGAAGGAGAAGGTGAAGTCTGGAGGGTGAATCAGAAGAAGCAGAAGAAGGAGAAGGAGAAGGTGAAGTCTGGAGGGTGAATCAGAAGAAGCAGAAGAAGAAGAAGGAGAAGATGAAGTCAGGAGGGTGAATCAGAAGAAGCAGAAGAAGGAGAAGGAGAAGGTGAAGTTAGGAGGGTGAATCAGAAGAAGCAGAAGAAGGAGAAGGAGAAGGTGAAGTCAGTGGGGTGAAGCAGAAGAAGTAGAAGAAGGAGAAGGAGAAGGTGAAGTCAGGAGGGTGAAGCAGAAGAAGCAGAAGAAGGAGAAGGTGAAGTCTGGAGGGCGCAGCAGAAGAAGCAGAAGAAGGAGAACGAGAAGGTGAAGTCTGGAGGGTGAAGCAGAAGAAGCAGAAGAAGGAGAAGGAGAAGGTGAAGTCTGGAGGGTGAATCAGAAGAAGTAGAAGAAGGAGAAGGAGAAGGTGAAGTCAGGAGGGTGAAGCAGAAGAAGCAGAAGAAGGAGAAGGAGAAGGTGAAGTCTGGAGGGTGAAGCAGAAGAAGCAGAAGAAGGAGAAGGAGAAGGTGATGTCTGGAGGGTGAAGCAGAAGAAGCAGAAGAAGGAGAAGGAGAAGGTGAAGTCTGGAGGGCGAAGCAGAAGAAGCAGAAGAAGGAGAAGGAGAAGGTGAAGTCTGGAGGGCGAAGCAGAAGAAGCAGAAGAAGGAGAAGGAGAAGGTGAAGTCTGGAGGGTGAAGCAGAAGAAGCAGAAGAAGGAGAAGGAGAAGGTGAAGTCTGGAGGGTGAATCAGAAGAAGAAGAAGAAGGAGAAGGAGAAGGTGAAGTCAGGAGGGTGAAGCAGAAGAAGCAGAAGAAGGAGAAGGAGAAGGTGAAGTCTGGAGGGTGAAGCAGAAGAAGCAGAAGAAGGAGAAGGAGAAGGTGAAGTCTGGAGGGTGAAGCAGAAGAAGCAGAAGAAGGAGAAGGAGAAGGTGAAGTCAGGAGGGTGAATCATAAGAAGTAGAAGAAGGAGAAGGAGAAGGTGAAGTCTGGAGGGTGAATCAGAAGAAGTAGAAGAAGGAGAAGGAGAAGCTGATGTCTGGAGGGTGAATCAGAAGAAGTAGAAGAAGGAGAAGCAGAAGGTGAAGTCTGGAGGGTTAATCAGAAGAAGTAGAAGAAGGAGAAGGAGAAGGTGAAGTCTGGAGGGTGAATCAGAAGAAGCAGAAGAAGGAGAAGGAGAAGGTGAAGTTTGGAGGGTGAATCAGAAGAAGTGGAAGAAGGAGAAGGAGAAGGTGTAGTCTGGAGGGTGAATCAGAAGAAGCAGACGAAGGAGAAGGAGAAGGTGAAGTCTGGAGGGTGAATCAGAAGAAGCAGAAGAAGGAGAAGGAGAAGGTGAAGTCTGGAGGGTGAATTAGAAGAAGTACAAGAAGGAGAAGGTGAAGTCTGGAGGGTGAATCAGAAGAAGCAGAAGAAGGAGAAGGAGAAGGTGAAGTCAGGAGGGTGAATCAGGAGAAGCAGAAGAAGGAGAAGGAGAAGGTGAAGTTTGGAGGGTGAATCAGAAGACGCAGAAGAAGGAGAAGGAGAAGGTGAAGACTGGAGGGTGAATCAGAAGAAGTAGAAGAAGGAGAAGGAGAAGGTGAAGTCTGGAGGGTGAATCAGAAGAAGTAGAAGAAGGAGAAGGAGAAGGCGAAGTCTGGAGGGTGAATCAGAAGAAGCAGAAGAAGGAGAAGGAGAAGGTGAAGTCTGGAGGGTGAATCAGAAGAAGCAAAAGAAGGAGAAGGAGAAGATGAAGTCTGGAGGGTGAATCAGAAGAAGTTGAAGAAGGAGAAGGAGAAGATGAGGTCTGGAGGGTGAATCAGAAGAAGCAGAAGAAGGAGAAGGTGAAGGTGAATTCTGAAGGGTGAATCAAAAGAAGCAGAAGAAGGAGAAGGAGAAGGTGAAGTCTGGAGGTTGAATCAGAAGAAGCAGAAGAAGGAGGAGGAGAAGGTGAAGTCTGGAGGGTGAATCAGAAGAAGCAGAAGAAGGAGAAGGAGAAGGTGAAGTCTGGTGGGTGAATCAGAAGAAGTAGAAGAAGGAGAAGGAGAAGGTGAAGTCTGGAGGGTGAATCAGAAGAAGTAGAAGAAGGAGAAGGAGAAGGTGATGTCAGGAGGGTGAATCAGAAAAAGCAGAAGAAGGAGAAGGAGAAGGTGAAGTCTGGAGGGTGAAGCAGAAGAAGTAGCAGAAGGAGAAGGAGAAGGTGAAGTCAGGAGGGTGAAGCAGAAGAAGTAGAAGAAGGAGAAGGAGAGGGTGAAGTCTGGAGGGTGAATCAGAAGAAGTTGAAGAAGGAGAAGTAGAAGGTGAAGTCTAGAGGGTGAATCAGAAGAAGTTGAAGAAGGAGAAGGAGAAGGCGAAGTCTGGAGGGAGAATCAGAAGAAGCAGAAGAAGGAGAAGGAGAAGGTGAAGTCTGGAGGGTGAATCAGAAGAAGCAGAAGAAGGAGAAGGAGAAGATGAAGTCTGGAGGGTGAATCAGAAGAAGTAGAAGAAGGAGAAGGAGAAGGTGAGGTCTGGAGGGTGAATCAGAAGAAGCAGAAGAAGGAGAAGGAGAAGGTGAAGTCTGAAGGGTGAATCAGAAGAAGCAGAAAAAGGAGAAGGAGAAGGTGAAGTCTGGAGGGTGAATCAGAAGAAGCAGAAGAAGGAGAAGGAGAAGGTGAAGTCTGGAGGGTGAATTAGAAGAAGCAGAAGAAGGAGAAGTAGAAGGTGAAATCTGGAGGGTGAATCAGAAGAAGTTGAAGAAGGAGAAGGAGAAGGTGAAGTCTGGAGGGTGAATCAGAAGAAGTAGAAGAAGGAGAAGGAGAAGGTGAAGTCTGGAGGGTGAATCAGAAGAAGCAGAAGAAGGAGAAGGAGAAGGTGAAGTCTGGAGGGTGAATCAGAAGAAGCAGAAGAAGGAGAAGGAGAAGGTGAAGTTTGGAGGGTGAATCAGAAGAAGTGGAAGAAGGAGAAGGAGAAGGTGTAGTCTGGAGGGTGAATCAGAAGAAGCAGACGAAGGAGAAGGAGAAGGTGAAGTCTGGAGGGTGAATCAGAAGAAGCAGAAGAAGGAGAAGGAGAAGGTGAAGTCTGGAGGGTGAATTAGAAGAAGTACAAGAAGGAGAAGGTGAAGTCTGGAGGGTGAATCAGAAGAAGCAGAAGAAGGAGAAGGAGAAGGTGAAGTCAGGAGGGTGAATCAGGAGAAGCAGAAGAAGGAGAAGGAGAAGGTGAAGTTTGGAGGGTGAATCAGAAGACGCAGAAGAAGGAGAAGGAGAAGGTGAAGACTGGAGGGTGAATCAGAAGAAGTAGAAGAAGGAGAAGGAGAAGGTGAAGTCTGGAGGGTGAATCAGAAGAAGTAGAAGAAGGAGAAGGAGAAGGCGAAGTCTGGAGGGTGAATCAGAAGAAGCAGAAGAAGGAGAAGGAGAAGGTGAAGTCTGGAGGGTGAATCAGAAGAAGCAAAAGAAGGAGAAGGAGAAGATGAAGTCTGGAGGGTGAATCAGAAGAAGTTGAAGAAGGAGAAGGAGAAGATGAGGTCTGGAGGGTGAATCAGAAGAAGCAGAAGAAGGAGAAGGTGAAGGTGAATTCTGAAGGGTGAATCAAAAGAAGCAGAAGAAGGAGAAGGAGAAGGTGAAGTCTGGAGGTTGAATCAGAAGAAGCAGAAGAAGGAGGAGGAGAAGGTGAAGTCTGGAGGGTGAATCAGAAGAAGCAGAAGAAGGAGAAGGAGAAGGTGAAGTCTGGTGGGTGAATCAGAAGAAGTAGAAGAAGGAGAAGGAGAAGGTGAAGTCTGGAGGGTGAATCAGAAGAAGTAGAAGAAGGAGAAGGAGAAGGTGATGTCAGGAGGGTGAATCAGAAAAAGCAGAAGAAGGAGAAGGAGAAGGTGAAGTCTGGAGGGTGAAGCAGAAGAAGTAGCAGAAGGAGAAGGAGAAGGTGAAGTCAGGAGGGTGAAGCAGAAGAAGTAGAAGAAGGAGAAGGAGAGGGTGAAGTCTGGAGGGTGAATCAGAAGAAGTTGAAGAAGGAGAAGTAGAAGGTGAAGTCTAGAGGGTGAATCAGAAGAAGTTGAAGAAGGAGAAGGAGAAGGCGAAGTCTGGAGGGAGAATCAGAAGAAGCAGAAGAAGGAGAAGGAGAAGGTGAAGTCTGGAGGGTGAATCAGAAGAAGCAGAAGAAGGAGAAGGAGAAGATGAAGTCTGGAGGGTGAATCAGAAGAAGTAGAAGAAGGAGAAGGAGAAGGTGAGGTCTGGAGGGTGAATCAGAAGAAGCAGAAGAAGGAGAAGGAGAAGGTGAAGTCTGAAGGGTGAATCAGAAGAAGCAGAAAAAGGAGAAGGAGAAGGTGAAGTCTGGAGGGTGAATCAGAAGAAGCAGAAGAAGGAGAAGGAGAAGGTGAAGTCTGGAGGGTGAATTAGAAGAAGCAGAAGAAGGAGAAGTAGAAGGTGAAATCTGGAGGGTGAATCAGAAGAAGTTGAAGAAGGAGAAGGAGAAGGTGAAGTCTGGAGGGTGAATCAGAAGAAGTAGAAGAAGGAGAAGGAGAAGGTGAAGTCTGGAGGGTGAATCAGAAGAAGCAGAAGAAGGAGAAGGAGAAGGTGAAGCCTGGAGGGTGAATCAGAAGAAGCTGAAGAAGGAGAAGGAGAAGATGAAGTCTGGAGGGTGAATCAGAAGAAGTAGAAGAAGGAGAAGGAGAATGTGAAGTCTGGAGGGTGAATCAGAAGAAGCAGAAGAAGGAGAAGGAGAAGGTGAAGTCTGGAGGGTGAATCAGAAGAAGCAGAAGAAGGAGAAGGAGAAGGTGAAGTCTGGAGCGTGAATCAGAAGAAGCAGAATAAGGAGAAGGAGAAGGTGAAGTCTGGAGGGTGAATCAGAAGAAGCAGAAGAAGGAGAAGGAGAAGGTGATGTCTGGAGGGTGAATCAGAAGAAGTAGAAGAAGGAGAAGGAGAAGGTGAAGTCTGGAGGGTGAAGCAGAAGAAGTAGAAGAAGGAGAAGGAGAATGTGAAGTCAGGAGGGTGAATCAGAAGAAGTAGAAGAAGGAGAAGGAGAGGGTGAAGTCAGGAGGGTGAATCAGAAGAAGCAGAAGAAGGAGAAGGAGAAGGTGAAGTCTGGAGGGTGAATCAAAAGAATCAGAAGAAGGAGAAGGAGAAGGTGAAGTCTGGAGGGTGAATCAGAAGAAGCAGAAGAAGGAGAAGGAGAAGGTGAAGACTGGAGGGTGAATCAGAAGAAGGAGAAGAAGGAAAAGAAGAAGGTGAAGTCTGGAGGGTTATTCAGAAGAAGTAGAAGAAGGAGAAAGAGAAGGTGAAGTCTGGAGGGTGAATCAGAAGAAGCAGAAAAGGAGAAGGAGAAGGTGAAGTCTGGCAGGTGAATCAGAAGAAGCAGAAGAAGGAGAAGGAGAAGATGAAGTCTGGAGGGTGAATCAGAAGAAGTAGAAGAAGGAGAGGGAGAAGGTGAGGTCTGGAGGGTGAATCAGAAGAAGCAGAGGAAGGAGAAGGAGAAGGTGAAGTCTGGAGGGTGAATCAGAAGAAGCAGAAGAAGGAGAAGGAGAAGGTGAAGTCTGGAGGGTGAATCAGAAGAAGCAGAAGAAGGAGAAGGAGAAGATGAAGTCAGGAGGGTGAATCAGAAGAAGCAGAAGAAGGAGAAGGAGAAGGTGAAGTTAGGAGGGTGAATCAGAAGAAGCAGAAGAAGGAGAAGGAGAAGGTGAAGTCAGTGGGGTGAAGCAGAAGAAGTAGAAGAAGGAGAAGGAGAAGGTGAAGTCAGGAGGGTGAAGCAGAAGAAGCAGAAGAAGGAGAAGGAGAAGGTGAAGTCTGGAGGGCGCAGCAGAAGAAGCAGAAGAAGGAGAACGAGAAGGTGAAGTCTGGAGGGTGAATCAGAAGAAGCAGAAGAAGGAGAAGGAGAAGGTGAAGACTGGAGGGTGAATCAGAAGAAGGAGAAGAAGGAGAAGAAGAAGGTGAAGTCTGGAGGGTTATTCAGAAGAAGTAGAAGAAGGAGAAAGAGAAGGTGAAGTCTGGAGGGTGAATCAGAAGAAGCAGAAAAGGAGAAGGAGAAGGTGAAGTCTGGCAGGTGAATCAGAAGAAGCAGAAGAAGGAGAAGGAGAAGATGAAGTCTGGAGGGTGAATCAGAAGAAGTAGAAGAAGGAGAGGGAGAAGGTGAGGTCTGGAGGGTGAATCAGAAGAAGCAGAGGAAGGAGAAGGAGAAGGTGAAGTCTGGAGGGTGAATCAGAAGAAGCAGAAGAAGGAGAAGGAGAAGGTGAAGTCTGGAGGGTGAATCAGAAGAAGCAGAAGAAGGAGAAGGAGAAGATGAAGTCAGGAGGGTGAATCAGAAGAAGCAGAAGAAGGAGAAGGAGAAGGTGAAGTTAGGAGGGTGAATCAGAAGAAGCAGAAGAAGGAGAAGGAGAAGGTGAAGTCAGTGGGGTGAAGCAGAAGAAGTAGAAGAAGGAGAAGGAGAAGGTGAAGTCAGGAGGGTGAAGCAGAAGAAGCAGAAGAAGGAGAAGGAGAAGGTGAAGTCTGGAGGGCGCAGCAGAAGAAGCAGAAGAAGGAGAACGAGAAGGTGAAGTCTGGAGGGTGAAGCAGAAGAAGCAGAAGAAGGAGAAGGAGAAGGTGAAGTCTGGAGGGTGAATCAGAAGAAGTAGAAGAAGGAGAAGGAGAAGGTGAAGTCAGGAGGGTGAAGCAGAAGAAGCAGAAGAAGGAGAAGGAGAAGGTGAAGTCTGGAGGGTGAAGCAGAAGAAGCAGAAGAAGGAGAAGGAGAAGGTGATGTCTGGAGGGTGAAGCAGAAGAAGCAGAAGAAGGAGAAGGAGAAGGTGAAGTCTGGAGGGCGAAGCAGAAGAAGCAGAAGAAGGAGAAGGAGAAGGTGAAGTCTGGAGGGTGAAGCAGAAGAAGCAGAAGAAGGAGAAGGAGAAGGTGAAGTCTGGAGGGTGAATCAGAAGAAGAAGAAGAAGGAGAAGGAGAAGGTGAAGTCAGGAGGGTGAAGCAGAAGAAGCAGAAGAAGGAGAAGGAGAAGGTGAAGTCTGGAGGGTGAAGCAGAAGAAGCAGAAGAAGGAGAAGGAGAAGGTGAAGTCTGGAGGGTGAAGCAGAAGAAGCAGAAGAAGGAGAAGGAGAAGGTGAAGTCAGGAGGGTGAATCATAAGAAGTAGAAGAAGGAGAAGGAGAAGGTGAAGTCTGGAGGGTGAATCAGAAGAAGTAGAAGAAGGAGAAGGAGAAGCTGATGTCTGGAGGGTGAATCAGAAGAAGTAGAAGAAGGAGAAGCAGAAGGTGAAGTCTGGATGGTTAATCAGAAGAAGTAGAAGAAGGAGAAGGAGAAGGTGAAGTCTGGAGGGTGAATCAGAAGAAGCAGAAGAAGGAGAAGGAGAAGGTGAAGTTTGGAGGGTGAATCAGAAGAAGTGGAAGAAGGAGAAGGAGAAGGTGTAGTCTGGAGGGTGAATCAGAAGAAGCAGACGAAGGAGAAGGAGAAGGTGAAGTCTGGAGGGTGAATCAGAAGAAGCAGAAGAAGGAGAAGGAGAAGGTGAAGTCTGGAGGGTGAATCAGAAGAAGCAGAAGAAGGAGAAGGAGAAGGTGAAGTCTGGAGGGTGAATCAGAAGAAGCAGAAGAAGGAGAAGAAGAAGGTGAAGACTGGAGGGTGAATCAGAAGAAGTAGAAGAAGGAGAAGGAGAAGGTGAAGTCTGGAGGGTGAATCAGAAGAAGTAGAAGAAGGAGAAGGAGAAGGCGAAGTCTGGAGGGTGAATCAGAAGAAGTAGAAGAAGGAGAAGGAGAAGGCGAAGTCTGGAGGGTGAATCAGAAGAAGCAGAAGAAGGAGAAGGAGAAGGTGAAGTCTGGAGGGTGAATCAGAAGAAGCAAAAGAAGGAGAAGGAGAAGATGAAGTCTGGAGGGTGAATCAGAAGAAGTTGAAGAAGGAGAAGGAGAAGATGAGGTCTGGAGGGTGAATCAGAAGAAGCAGAAGAAGGAGAAGGAGAAGGTGAAGTCTGAAGGGTGAATCAAAAGAAGCAGAAGAAGGAGAAGGAGAAGGTGAAGTCTGGAGGGTGAATCAGAAGAAGCAGAAGAAGGAGGAGGAGAAGGTGAAGTCTGGAGGGTGAATCAGAAGAAGCAGAAGAAGGAGAAGGAGAAGGTGAAGTCTGGTGGGTGAATCAGAAGAAGTAGAAGAAGGAGAAGGAGAAGGTGAAGTCTGGAGGGTGAATCAGAAGAAGTAGAAGAAGGAGAAGGAGAAGGTGATGTCAGGAGGGTGAATCAGAAAAAGCAGAAGAAGGAGAAGGAGAAGGTGAAGTCTGGAGGGTGAAGCAGAAGAAGTAGCAGAAGGAGAAGGAGAAGGTGAAGTCAGGAGGGTGAAGCAGAAGAAGTAGAAGAAGGAGAAGGAGAGGGTGAAGTCTGGAGGGTGAATCAGAAGAAGTTGAAGAAGGAGAAGTAGAAGGTGAAGTCTAGAGGGTGAATCAGAAGAAGTTGAAGAAGGAGAAGGAGAAGGTGAAGTCTGGAGGGTGAATCAGAAGAAGTAGAAGAAGGAGAAGGAGAAGGTGAAGTCTGGAGGGTGAATCAGAAGAAGCAGAAGAAGGAGAAGGAGAAGGTGAAGCCTGGAGGGTGAATCAGAAGAAGCAGAAGAAGGAGAAGGAGAAGATGAAGTCTGGAGGGTGAATCAGAAGAAGCAGAAGAAGGAGAAGTAGAAGGTGAAGTCTGGAGGGTGAATCAGAAGAAGTTGAAGAAGGAGAAGGAGAAGGTGAAGTCTGGAGGGTGAATCAGAAGAAGTAGAAGAAGGAGAAGGAGAATGTGAAGTCTGGAGGGTGAATCAGAAGAAGCAGAAGAAGGAGAAGGAGAAGGTGAAGCCTGGAGGGTGAATCAGAAGAAGCAGAAGAAGGAGAAGGAGAAGATGAAGTCTGGAGGGTAAATCAGAAGAAGTTGAAGAAGGAGAAGGAGAAGGTGAAGTCTGGAGGGTGAATCAGAAGAAGTAGAAGAAGGAGAAGGAGAAGGTGAAGTCTGGAGGGTGAATCAGAAGAAGCAGAAGAAGGAGAAGGAGAAGATGAAGTCTGGAGGGTGAATCAGAAGAAGTAGAAGAAGGAGAAGGAGAAGGTGTAGTCTGGAGGGTGAATCAGAAGAAGGAGACGAAGGAGAAGGAGAAGGTGAAGTCTGGAGGGTGAATCAGAAGAAGCAGAAGAAGGAGAAGGAGAAGGTGAAGTCTGGAGGGTGAATCAGAAGAAGTAGAAGAAGGAGAAGGAGAAGGTGAAGTCTGGAGGGTGAATCAGAAGAAGCAGAAGAAGGAGAAGGAGAAGGTGAAGTCTGGAGGGTGAATCAGAAGAAGCAGAAGAAGGAGAAGGAGAAGGTGAAGTCTGGAGGGTGAATCAGAAGAAGTAGAAGAAGGAGAAGGAGAAGTTGAAGTCTGGAGGGTGAAGCAGAAGAAGTAGAAGATGGAGAAGGAGAAGGTGAAGTCAGGAGGGTGAATCAGAAGAAGTAGAAGAAGGAGAAGGAGAAGGTGAAGTCAGGAGGGTGAATCAGAAGAAGCAGAAGATGGAGAAGGAGAAGGTGAAGTCTGGAGGGTGAATCAGAAGAATCAGAAGAAGGAGAAGGAGAAGGTGAAGTCTGGAGGGTGAATCAGAAGAAGCAAAGGAAGGAGAAGGAGAAGGTGAAGTCTGGAGGGTGAATCAGAAGAAGCAGAATAAGGAGAAGGAGAAGTTGAAGTCTGGAGGGTGAATCAGAAGAAGCAGAATAAGGAGAAGGAGAAGGTGAAGTCTGGAGGGTGAATCAGAAGAAGCAGAAGAAGGAGAAGGAGAAGGTGAAGTCTGGAGGGTGAATCAGAAGAAGTAGAAGAAGGAGAAAGAGAAGGTGAAGTCTGGAGGGTGAAGCAGAAGAAGTAGAAGAAGGAGAAGGAGAAGGTGAAGTCAGGAGGGTGAATCAGAAGAAGTAGAAGAAGGAGAAGGAGAAGGTGAAGTCAGGAGGGTGAATCAGAAGAAGTAGAAGAAGGAGAAGGAGAAGGTGAAGTCAGGAGGGTGAATCAGAAGAAGCAGAAGAAGGAGAAGGAGAAGGTGAAGTCTGGAGGGTGAATCAGAAGAATCAGAAGAAGGAGAAGGAGAAGGTGAAGTCTGGAGGGTGAATCAGAAGAAGCAGAAGAAAGAGAAGGAGAAGGTGAAGTCTGGAGGGTGAAGCAGAAGAAACAGAAGAAGGAGAAGGAGAAGGTGAAGACTGGAGGGTGAATCAGAAGAAGTAGAAGAAGGAGAAGGAGAAGGTGAAGTCTGGAGGGTGAATCAGAAGAAGTAGAAGAAGGAGAAGGAGAAGGTGAAGTCTGGAGGGTGAATCAGAAGAAGCAGAAGAAGGAGAAGGAGAAGATGAAGTCTGGAGGGTGAATCAGAAGAAGTAGAAGAAGGAGAAGGAGAAGGTGAAGTCTGGAGGGTGAATCAGAAGTAGTAGAAGAAGGAGAAGGAGAAGGTGAAGTCTGGAGGGTGAATCAGAAGAAACAGAAGAAGGAGAAGGAGAAGGTGAAGTCTGGAGGGTGAATCAGAAGAAGTAGAAGAAGGAGAAGGAGAAGGTGTAGTCTGGAGGGTGAATCAGAAGAAGTAGACGAAGGAGAAGGATAAGGTGAAGTCTGGAGGGTGAATCAGAAGAAGCAGAAGAAGGAGATGGAGAAGGTGAAGTCTGGAGGGTGAATCAGAAGAAGTAGAAGAAGGAGAAGGAGAAAGTGAAGTCTGGAGGGTGAATTAGAAGAAGTAGAAGAAGGAGAAGGAGAAGGTGAAGTCTGGAGGGTGAAGCAGAAGAAGTAGAAGAAGGAGAAGGAGAAGGTGAAGTCAGGAGGGTGAATCAGAAGATGTAGAAGAAGGAGAAGGAGAAGGTGAAGTCAGGAGGGTGAATCAGAAGAAGCAGAAGAAGGAGAAGGAGAAGGTGAAGTCTGGAGGGTGAATCAGAAGAAGCAGAAGAAGGAGAAGGAGAAGGTGAAGTCTGGAGGGTGAATCAGAAGAATCAGAAGAAGGAGAAGGAGAAGGTGAAGTCTGGAGGGTGAATCAGAAGAAGCAGAAGAAAGAGAAGGAGAAGGTGAAGTCTGGAGGGTGAAGCAGAAGAAACAGAAGAAGGAGAAGGAGAAGGTGAAGACTGGAGGGTGAATCAGAAGAAGTAGAAGAAGGAGAAGGAGAAGGTGAAGTCTGGAGGGTGAATCAGAAGAAGTAGAAGAAGGAGAAGGAGAAGTTGAAGTCTGGAGGGTGAATCAGAAGAAGCAGAAGAAGGAGAAGGAGAAGGTGAAGTCTGGAGGGTGAATCAGAAGAAGCAGAAGAAGGAGAAGGAGAAGATGAAGTCCGGAGGGTGAATCAGAAGAAGTAGAAGAAGGAGAAGGAGAAGGTGAAGTCTGGAGGGTGAATCAGAAGAAGTAGAAGAAGGAGAAGGAGAAGATGAAGTCTGGAGGGTGAATCAGAAGAAACAGAAGAAGGAGAAGGAGAAGGTGAAGTCTGGAGGGTGAATCAGAAGAAGTAGAAGATGGAGAAGGAGAAGGTGTCGTCTGGAGGGTGAATCAGAAGAAGTAGACGAAGGAGAAGGAGAAGGTGAAGTCTGGAGGGTGAATCAGAAGAAGCAGAAGAAGGAGAAGGAGAAGGTTAAGTCTGGAGGGTGAATCAGAAGTAGTAGAATAAGGAGAAGGAGAAGGTGAAGTCTGGAGGGTGAATCAGAAGAAGCAGAAGAAGGAGAAGGAGAAGGTGAAGTCTGGAGGGTGAATCAGAAGAAGCAGAAGAAGGAGAAGGAGAATGTGAAGTCTGGAGGTGAATCAGAAGAAGCAGAATAAGGAGAAGGAGAAGGTGAAGTCTGGAGGGTGAATCAGAAGAAGCAGAAGAAGGAGAAGGAGAAGGTGAAGTCTGGAGGGTGAATCAGAAGAAGTAGAAGAAGGAGAAGGAGAAGATGAAGTCTGGAGGGTGAATCAGAAGAAGTAGAAGAAGGAGAAGGGGAAGGTGAAGTCTGGAGGGTGAATCAGAAGAAGGAGAAGAAGGAGAAGGAGAAGATGAAGTCTGGAGGGTGAATCAGAAGAAACAGAAGAAGGAGAAGGAGAAGGTGAAGTCTGGAGGGTGAATCAGAAGAAGTAGAAGAAGGAGAAGAAGAAGGTGTAGTCTGGAGGGTGAATCAGAAGAAGTAGACGAAGGAGAAGGAGAAGGTGAAGTCTGGAGGGTGAATCAGAAGAAGCAGAAGAAGGAGAAGGAGAAGGTGAAGTCTGGAGGGTGAATCAGAAGAAATAGAAGAAGGAGAAGGAGAAGGTGAAGTCTGGAGGGTGAATCAGAAGAAGCAGAATAAGGAGAAGGAGAAGGTGAAGTCTGGAGGGTGAATCAGAAGAAGCAGAAGAAGGAGAAGGAGAAGGTGAAGTCTGGAGGGTGAATCAGAAGAAGTAGAAGAAGGAGAAATAGAAGATGAAGTCTGGAGGGTGAATCAGAAGAAGTAGAAGAAGGAGAAGGAGAAGGTGAAGTCTGGAGGGTGAATCAGAAGAAGTAGAAGAAGGAGAAGGAGAAGATGAAGTCTGGAGGGTGAATCAGAAGAAGCAGAATAATGAGAAGGAGAAGGTGAAGTCTGGAGGGTGAATCAGAAGAAGTAGAAGAAGGAGAAGGAGAAGGTGTAGTCTGGAGGGTGAATCAGAAGAAGGAGACGAAGGAGAAGGAGAAGGTGAAGTCTGGAGGGTGAATCAGAAGAAGCAGAAGAAGGAGAAGGAGAAGGTGAAGTCTGGAGGGTGAATCAGAAGAAGTAGAAGAAGGAGAAGGAGAAGGATAAGTCTGGAGGGTGAATCAGAAGAAGCAGAAGAAGGAGAAGGAGAAGGTGAAGTCTGGAGGGTGAATCAGAAGAAGCAGAAGAAGGAGAAGGAGAAGGTGAAGTCTGGAGGGTGAATCAGAAGAAGTAGAAGAAGGAGAAGGAGAAGTTGAAGTCTGGAGGGTGAAGCAGAAGAAGTAGAAGATGGAGAAGGAGAAGGTGAAGTCAGGAGGGTGAATCAGAAGAAGTAGAAGAAGGAGAAGGAGAAGGTGAAGTCAGGAGGGTGAATCAGAAGAAGCAGAAGATGGAGAAGGAGAAGGTGAAGTCTGGAGGGTGAATCAGAAGAATCAGAAGAAGGAGAAGGAGAAGGTGAAGTCTGGAGGGTGAATCAGAAGAAGCAGAAGAAAGAGAAGGAGAAGGTGAAGTCTGGAGGGTGAATCAGAAGAAGTAGAAGAAGGAGAAGGAGAAGGTGAAGTCTGGAGGGTGAATCAGAAGAAGCAGAAGAAGGAGAAGGAGAAGGTGAAGTCTGGAGGGTGAAACAGAAGAAGCAGACGAAGGAGAAGGAGAAGGTGAAGTCTGGAGGGTGAATCAGAAGAAGCAGAAGAAGGAGATGGAGAAGGTGAAGTCTGGAGGGTGAATCAGAAGAAGTAGAAGAAGGAGAAGGTGAAGGTGAAGTCTGGAGTGTGAATCAGAAGAAGCAGAAGAAGGAGAAGGAGAAGGTGAAGTTTGGAGGGTGAATCAGAAGAAGCAGAAGAAGGAGAAGGAGAAGGTGAAGTCTGGAGGGTGATTCAGAAGAAGCAGAATAAGGAGAAGGAGAAGGTGAAGTCTGGAGGGTGAATCAGAAGAAGCAGAAGAAGGAGAAGGAGAAGGTGAAGTCTGGAGGGTGAATCAGAAGAAGTAGAAGAAGGAGAAGGAGAAGGTGAAGTCTGGAGGGTGAATCAGAAGAAGTAGAAGAAGGAGAAGGAGAAGGTGAAGTCTGGAGGGTGAATCAGAAGAAGTAGAAGAAGGAGAAGGAGAAGGTGAAGTCTGGAGGGTGAAGCAGAAGAAGTAGAAGAAGGAGAAGGAGAAGGTGAAGTCAGGAGGGTGAATCAGAAGATGTAGAAGAAGGAGAAGGAGAAGGTGAAGTCAGGAGGGTGAATCAGAAGAAGCAGAAGAAGGAGAAGGAGAAGGTGAAGTCTGGAGGGTGAATCAGAAGAAGCAGAAGAAGGAGAAGGAGAAGGTGAAGTCTGGAGGGTGAATCAGAAGAAGCAGAATAAGGAGAAGGAGAAGGTGAAGTCTGGAGGGTGAATCAGAAGAAGCAGAAGAAGGAGAAGAAGAAGGTGAAGACTGGAGGGTGAATCAGAAGAAGTAGAAGAAGGAGAAGGAGAAGGTGAAGTCTGGAGGGTGAATCAGAAGAAGCAGAAGAAGGAGAAGGAGAAGGTGAAGTCTGGAGGGTGAATCAGAAGAAGCAGAAGAAGGAGAAGGAGAAGGTGAAGTCTGGAGGGTGAATCAGAAGAAGCAGAAGAAGGAGAAGGAGAAGGTGAAGTCAGGAGGGTGAATCAGGAGAAGCAGAAGAAGGAGAAGGAGAAGGTGAAGTTTGGAGGGTGAATCAGAAGACGCAGAAGAAGGAGAAGAAGAAGGTGAAGACTGGAGGGTGAATCAGAAGAAGTAGAAGAAGGAGAAGGAGAAGGTGAAGTCTGGAGGGTGAATCAGAAGAAGTAGAAGAAGGAGAAGGAGAAGGTGAAGTCAGGAGGGTGAATCAGGAGAAGCAGAAGAAGGAGAAGGAGAAGGTGAAGTTTGGAGGGTGAATCAGAAGACGCAGAAGAAGGAGAAGAAGAAGGTGAAGACTGGAGGGTGAATCAGAAGAAGTAGAAGAAGGAGAAGGAGAAGGTGAAGTCTGGAGGGTGAATCAGAAGAATCAGAAGAAGGAGAAGGAGAAGGTGAAGTCTGGAGGGTGAATCAGAAGAAGCAGAAGAAAGAGAAGGAGAAGGTGAAGTCTGGAGGGTGAATCAGAAGAAGTAGAAGAAGGAGAAGGAGAAGGTGAAGTCTGGAGGGTGAATCAGAAGAAGCAGAAGAAGGAGAAGGAGAAGGTGAAGTCTGGAGGGTGAATCAGAAGAAGCAGACGAAGGAGAAGGAGAAGGTGAAGTCTGGAGGGTGAATCAGAAGAAGCAGAAGAAGGAGATGGAGAAGGTGAAGTCTGGAGGGTGAATCAGAAGAAGTAGAAGAAGGAGAAGGTGAAGGTGAAGTCTGGAGTGTGAATCAGAAGAAGCAGAAGAAGGAGAAGGAGAAGGTGAAGTTTGGAGGGTGAATCAGAAGAAGCAGAAGAAGGAGAAGGAGAAGGTGAAGTCTGGAGGGTGATTCAGAAGAAGCAGAATAAGGAGAAGGAGAAGGTGAAGTCTGGAGGGTGAATCAGAAGAAGCAGAAGAAGGAGAAGGAGAAGGTGAAGTCTGGAGGGTGAATCAGAAGAAGTAGAAGAAGGAGAAGGAGAAGGTGAAGTCTGGAGGGTGAATCAGAAGAAGTAGAAGAAGGAGAAGGAGAAGGTGAAGTCTGGAGGGTGAATCAGAAGAAGTAGAAGAAGGAGAAGGAGAAGGTGAAGTCTGGAGGGTGAAGCAGAAGAAGTAGAAGAAGGAGAAGGAGAAGGTGAAGTCAGGAGGGTGAATCAGAAGATGTAGAAGAAGGAGAAGGAGAAGGTGAAGTCAGGAGGGTGAATCAGAAGAAGCAGAAGAAGGAGAAGGAGAAGGTGAAGTCTGGAGGGTGAATCAGAAGAAGCAGAAGAAGGAGAAGGAGAAGGTGAAGTCTGGAGGGTGAATCAGAAGAAGCAGAATAAGGAGAAGGAGAAGGTGAAGTCTGGAGGGTGAATCAGAAGAAGCAGAAGAAGGAGAAGAAGAAGGTGAAGACTGGAGGGTGAATCAGAAGAAGTAGAAGAAGGAGAAGGAGAAGGTGAAGTCTGGAGGGTGAATCAGAAGAAGCAGAAGAAGGAGAAGGAGAAGGTGAAGTCTGGAGGGTGAATCAGAAGAAGCAGAAGAAGGAGAAGGAGAAGGTGAAGTCTGGAGGGTGAATCAGAAGAAGCAGAAGAAGGAGAAGGAGAAGGTGAAGTCAGGAGGGTGAATCAGGAGAAGCAGAAGAAGGAGAAGGAGAAGGTGAAGTTTGGAGGGTGAATCAGAAGACGCAGAAGAAGGAGAAGAAGAAGGTGAAGACTGGAGGGTGAATCAGAAGAAGTAGAAGAAGGAGAAGGAGAAGGTGAAGTCTGGAGGGTGAATCAGAAGAAGTAGAAGAAGGAGAAGGAGAAGGCGAAGTCTGGAGGGTGAATCAGAAGAAGCAGAAGAAGGAGAAGGAGAAGGTGAAGTCTGGAGGGTGAATCAGAAGAAGCAAAAGAAGGAGAAGGAGAAGATGAAGTCTGGAGGGTGAATCAGAAGAAGTTGAAGAAGGAGAAGGAGAAGATGAAGTCAGGAGGGTGAATCAGAAGAAGTAGAAGAAGGAGAAGGAGAAGGTGAAGTCAGTGGGGTGAAGCAGAAGAAGTAGAAGAAGGAGAAGGAGAAGGTGAAGTCAGGAGGGTGAAGCAGAAGAAGCAGAAGAAGGAGAAGGAGAAGGTGAAGTCTGGAGGGCGCAGCAGAAGAAGCAGAAGAAGGAGAACGAGAAGGTGAAGTCTGGAGGGTGAAGCAGAAGAAGCAGAAGAAGGAGAAGGAGAAGGTGAAGTCTGGAGGGTGAATCAGAAGAAGTAGAAGAAGGAGAAGGAGAAGGTGAAGTCAGGAGGGTGAAGCAGAAGAAGCAGAAGAAGGAGAAGGAGAAGGTGAAGTCTGGAGGGTGAAGCAGAAGAAGCAGAAGAAGGAGAAGGAGAAGGTGATGTCTGGAGGGTGAAGCAGAAGAAGCAGAAGAAGGAGAAGGAGAAGGTGAAGTCTGGAGGGCGAAGCAGAAGAAGCAGAAGAAGGAGAAGGAGAAGGTGAAGTCTGGAGGGCGAAGCAGAAGAAGCAGAAGAAGGAGAAGGAGAAGGTGAAGTCTGGAGGGTGAAGCAGAAGAAGCAGAAGAAGGAGAAGGAGAAGGTGAAGTCTGGAGGGTGAATCAGAAGAAGAAGAAGAAGGAGAAGGAGAAGGTGAAGTCAGGAGGGTGAAGCAGAAGAAGCAGAAGAAGGAGAAGGAGAAGGTGAAGTCTGGAGGGTGAAGCAGAAGAAGCAGAAGAAGGAGAAGGAGAAGGTGAAGTCTGGAGGGTGAAGCAGAAGAAGCAGAAGAAGGAGAAGGAGAAGGTGAAGTCAGGAGGGTGAATCATAAGAAGTAGAAGAAGGAGAAGGAGAAGGTGAAGTCTGGAGGGTGAATCAGAAGAAGTAGAAGAAGGAGAAGGAGAAGCTGATGTCTGGAGGGTGAATCAGAAGAAGTAGAAGAAGGAGAAGCAGAAGGTGAAGTCTGGAGGGTTAATCAGAAGAAGTAGAAGAAGGAGAAGGAGAAGGTGAAGTCTGGAGGGTGAATCAGAAGAAGCAGAAGAAGGAGAAGGAGAAGGTGAAGTTTGGAGGGTGAATCAGAAGAAGTGGAAGAAGGAGAAGGAGAAGGTGTAGTCTGGAGGGTGAATCAGAAGAAGCAGACGAAGGAGAAGGAGAAGGTGAAGTCTGGAGGGTGAATCAGAAGAAGCAGAAGAAGGAGAAGGAGAAGGTGAAGTCTGGAGGGTGAATTAGAAGAAGTACAAGAAGGAGAAGGTGAAGTCTGGAGGGTGAATCAGAAGAAGCAGAAGAAGGAGAAGGAGAAGGTGAAGTCAGGAGGGTGAATCAGGAGAAGCAGAAGAAGGAGAAGGAGAAGGTGAAGTTTGGAGGGTGAATCAGAAGACGCAGAAGAAGGAGAAGGAGAAGGTGAAGACTGGAGGGTGAATCAGAAGAAGTAGAAGAAGGAGAAGGAGAAGGTGAAGTCTGGAGGGTGAATCAGAAGAAGTAGAAGAAGGAGAAGGAGAAGGCGAAGTCTGGAGGGTGAATCAGAAGAAGCAGAAGAAGGAGAAGGAGAAGGTGAAGTCTGGAGGGTGAATCAGAAGAAGCAAAAGAAGGAGAAGGAGAAGATGAAGTCTGGAGGGTGAATCAGAAGAAGTTGAAGAAGGAGAAGGAGAAGATGAGGTCTGGAGGGTGAATCAGAAGAAGCAGAAGAAGGAGAAGGTGAAGGTGAATTCTGAAGGGTGAATCAAAAGAAGCAGAAGAAGGAGAAGGAGAAGGTGAAGTCTGGAGGGTGAATCAGAAGAAGCAGAAGAAGGAGGAGGAGAAGGTGAAGTCTGGAGGGTGAATCAGAAGAAGCAGAAGAAGGAGAAGGAGAAGGTGAAGTCTGGTGGGTGAATCAGAAGAAGTAGAAGAAGGAGAAGGAGAAGGTGAAGTCTGGAGGGTGAATCAGAAGAAGTAGAAGAAGGAGAAGGAGAAGGTGATGTCAGGAGGGTGAATCAGAAAAAGCAGAAGAAGGAGAAGGAGAAGGTGAAGTCTGGAGGGTGAAGCAGAAGAAGTAGCAGAAGGAGAAGGAGAAGGTGAAGTCAGGAGGGTGAAGCAGAAGAAGTAGAAGAAGGAGAAGGAGAGGGTGAAGTCTGGAGGGTGAATCAGAAGAAGTTGAAGAAGGAGAAGTAGAAGGTGAAGTCTAGAGGGTGAATCAGAAGAAGTTGAAGAAGGAGAAGGAGAAGGCGAAGTCTGGAGGGAGAATCTGAAGAAGCAGAAGAAGGAGAAGGAGAAGGTGAAGTCTGGAGGGTGAATCAGAAGAAGCAGAAGAAGGAGAAGGAGAAGATGAAGTCTGGAGGGTGAATCAGAAGAAGTAGAAGAAGGAGAAGGAGAAGGTGAGGTCTGGAGGGTGAATCAGAAGAAGCAGAAGAAGGAGAAGGAGAAGGTGAAGTCTGAAGGGTGAATCAGAAGAAGCAGAAAAAGGAGAAGGAGAAGGTGAAGTCTGGAGGGTGAATCAGAAGAAGCAGAAGAAGGAGAAGGAGAAGGTGAAGTCTGGAGGGTGAATTAGAAGAAGCAGAAGAAGGAGAAGTAGAAGGTGAAATCTGGAGGGTGAATCAGAAGAAGTTGAAGAAGGAGAAGGAGAAGGTGAAGTCTGGAGGGTGAATCAGAAGAAGTAGAAGAAGGAGAAGGAGAAGGTGAAGTCTGGAGGGTGAATCAGAAGAAGCAGAAGAAGGAGAAGGAGAAGGTGAAGCCTGGAGGGTGAATCAGAAGAAGCTGAAGAAGGAGAAGGAGAAGATGAAGTCTGGAGGGTGAATCAGAAGAAGTAGAAGAAGGAGAAGGAGAATGTGAAGTCTGGAGGGTGAATCAGAAGAATCAGAAGAAGGAGAAGGAGAAGGTGAAGTCTGGAGGGTGAATCAGAAGAAGCAGAAGAAGGAGAAGGAGAAGGTGAAGTCTGGAGGGTGAATCAGAAGAAGCAGAAGAAGGAGAAGGAGAAGGTGAAGTCTGGAGCGTGAATCAGAAGAAGCAGAATAAGGAGAAGGAGAAGGTGAAGTCTGGAGGGTGAATCAGAAGAAGCAGAAGAAGGAGAAGGAGAAGGTGATGTCTGGAGGGTGAATCAGAAGAAGTAGAAGAAGGAGAAGGAGAAGGTGAAGTCTGGAGGGTGAAGCAGAAGAAGTAGAAGAAGGAGAAGGAGAATGTGAAGTCAGGAGGGTGAATCAGAAGAAGTAGAAGAAGGAGAAGGAGAGGGTGAAGTCAGGAGGGTGAATCAGAAGAAGCAGAAGAAGGAGAAGGAGAAGGTGAAGTCTGGAGGGTGAATCAAAAGAATCAGAAGAAGGAGAAGGAGAAGGTGAAGTCTGGAGGGTGAATCAGAAGAAGCAGAAGAAGGAGAAGGAGAAGGTGAAGACTGGAGGGTGAATCAGAAGAAGGAGAAGAAGGAGAAGAAGAAGGTGAAGTCTGGAGGGTTATTCAGAAGAAGTAGAAGAAGGAGAAAGAGAAGGTGAAGTCTGGAGGGTGAATCAGAAGAAGCAGAAAAGGAGAAGGAGAAGGTGAAGTCTGGCAGGTGAATCAGAAGAAGCAGAAGAAGGAGAAGGAGAAGATGAAGTCTGGAGGGTGAATCAGAAGAAGTAGAAGAAGGAGAAGGAGAAGGTGAGGTCTGGAGGGTGAATCAGAAGAAGCAGAGGAAGGAGAAGGAGAAGGTGAAGTCTGGAGGGTGAATCAGAAGAAGCAGAAGAAGGAGAAGGAGAAGGTGAAGTCTGGAGGGTGAATCAGAAGAAGCAGAAGAAGGAGAAGGAGAAGATGAAGTCAGGAGGGTGAATCAGAAGAAGCAGAAGAAGGAGAAGGAGAAGGTGAAGTTAGGAGGGTGAATCAGAAGAAGCAGAAGAAGGAGAAGGAGAAGGTGAAGTCAGTGGGGTGAAGCAGAAGAAGTAGAAGAAGGAGAAGGAGAAGGTGAAGTCAGGAGGGTGAAGCAGAAGAAGCAGAAGAAGGAGAAGGAGAAGGTGAAGTCTGGAGGGCGCAGCAGAAGAAGCAGAAGAAGGAGAACGAGAAGGTGAAGTCTGGAGGGTGAATCAGAAGAAGCAGAAGAAGGAGAAGGAGAAGGTGAAGACTGGAGGGTGAATCAGAAGAAGGAGAAGAAGGAGAAGAAGAAGGTGAAGTCTGGAGGGTTATTCAGAAGAAGTAGAAGAAGGAGAAAGAGAAGGTGAAGTCTGGAGGGTGAATCAGAAGAAGCAGAAAAGGAGAAGGAGAAGGTGAAGTCTGGCAGGTGAATCAGAAGAAGCAGAAGAAGGAGAAGGAGAAGATGAAGTCTGGAGGGTGAATCAGAAGAAGTAGAAGAAGGAGAGGGAGAAGGTGAGGTCTGGAGGGTGAATCAGAAGAAGCAGAGGAAGGAGAAGGAGAAGGTGAAGTCTGGAGGGTGAATCAGAAGAAGCAGAAGAAGGAGAAGGAGAAGGTGAAGTCTGGAGGGTGAATCAGAAGAAGCAGAAGAAGGAGAAGGAGAAGATGAAGTCAGGAGGGTGAATCAGAAGAAGCAGAAGAAGGAGAAGGAGAAGGTGAAGTTAGGAGGGTGAATCAGAAGAAGCAGAAGAAGGAGAAGGAGAAGGTGAAGTCAGTGGGGTGAAGCAGAAGAAGTAGAAGAAGGAGAAGGAGAAGGTGAAGTCAGGAGGGTGAAGCAGAAGAAGCAGAAGAAGGAGAAGGAGAAGGTGAAGTCTGGAGGGCGCAGCAGAAGAAGCAGAAGAAGGAGAACGAGAAGGTGAAGTCTGGAGGGTGAAGCAGAAGAAGCAGAAGAAGGAGAAGGAGAAGGTGAAGTCTGGAGGGTGAATCAGAAGAAGTAGAAGAAGGAGAAGGAGAAGGTGAAGTCAGGAGGGTGAAGCAGAAGAAGCAGAAGAAGGAGAAGGAGAAGGTGAAGTCTGGAGGGTGAAGCAGAAGAAGCAGAAGAAGGAGAAGGAGAAGGTGATGTCTGGAGGGTGAAGCAGAAGAAGCAGAAGAAGGAGAAGGAGAAGGTGAAGTCTGGAGGGCGAAGCAGAAGAAGCAGAAGAAGGAGAAGGAGAAGGTGAAGTCTGGAGGGTGAAGCAGAAGAAGCAGAAGAAGGAGAAGGAGAAGGTGAAGTCTGGAGGGTGAATCAGAAGAAGAAGAAGAAGGAGAAGGAGAAGGTGAAGTCAGGAGGGTGAAGCAGAAGAAGCAGAAGAAGGAGAAGGAGAAGGTGAAGTCTGGAGGGTGAAGCAGAAGAAGCAGAAGAAGGAGAAGGAGAAGGTGAAGTCTGGAGGGTGAAGCAGAAGAAGCAGAAGAAGGAGAAGGAGAAGGTGAAGTCAGGAGGGTGAATCATAAGAAGTAGAAGAAGGAGAAGGAGAAGGTGAAGTCTGGAGGGTGAATCAGAAGAAGTAGAAGAAGGAGAAGGAGAAGCTGATGTCTGGAGGGTGAATCAGAAGAAGTAGAAGAAGGAGAAGCAGAAGGTGAAGTCTGGATGGTTAATCAGAAGAAGTAGAAGAAGGAGAAGGAGAAGGTGAAGTCTGGAGGGTGAATCAGAAGAAGCAGAAGAAGGAGAAGGAGAAGGTGAAGTTTGGAGGGTGAATCAGAAGAAGTGGAAGAAGGAGAAGGAGAAGGTGTAGTCTGGAGGGTGAATCAGAAGAAGCAGACGAAGGAGAAGGAGAAGGTGAAGTCTGGAGGGTGAATCAGAAGAAGCAGAAGAAGGAGAAGGAGAAGGTGAAGTCTGGAGGGTGAATTAGAAGAAGTACAAGAAGGAGAAGGAGAAGGTGAAGTCTGGAGGGTGAATCAGAAGAAGCAGAAGAAGGAGAAGGAGAAGGTGAAGTCAGGAGGGTGAATCAGGAGAAGCAGAAGAAGGAGAAGGAGAAGGTGAAGTTTGGAGGGTGAATCAGAAGACGCAGAAGAAGGAGAAGAAGAAGGTGAAGACTGGAGGGTGAATCAGAAGAAGTAGAAGAAGGAGAAGGAGAAGGTGAAGTCTGGAGGGTGAATCAGAAGAAGTAGAAGAAGGAGAAGGAGAAGGCGAAGTCTGGAGGGTGAATCAGAAGAAGCAGAAGAAGGAGAAGGAGAAGGTGAAGTCTGGAGGGTGAATCAGAAGAAGCAAAAGAAGGAGAAGGAGAAGATGAAGTCTGGAGGGTGAATCAGAAGAAGTTGAAGAAGGAGAAGGAGAAGATGAGGTCTGGAGGGTGAATCAGAAGAAGCAGAAGAAGGAGAAGGAGAAGGTGAAGTCTGAAGGGTGAATCAAAAGAAGCAGAAGAAGGAGAAGGAGAAGGTGAAGTCTGGAGGGTGAATCAGAAGAAGCAGAAGAAGGAGGAGGAGAAGGTGAAGTCTGGAGGGTGAATCAGAAGAAGCAGAAGAAGGAGAAGGAGAAGGTGAAGTCTGGTGGGTGAATCAGAAGAAGTAGAAGAAGGAGAAGGAGAAGGTGAAGTCTGGAGGGTGAATCAGAAAAAGTAGAAGAAGGAGAAGGAGAAGGTGATGTCAGGAGGGTGAATCAGAAAAAGCAGAAGAAGGAGAAGGAGAAGGTGAAGTCTGGAGGGTGAAGCAGAAGAAGTAGCAGAAGGAGAAGGAGAAGGTGAAGTCAGGAGGGTGAAGCAGAAGAAGTAGAAGAAGGAGAAGGAGAGGGTGAAGTCTGGAGGGTGAATCAGAAGAAGTTGAAGAAGGAGAAGTAGAAGGTGAAGTCTAGAGGGTGAATCAGAAGAAGTTGAAGAAGGAGAAGGAGAAGGTGAAGTCTGGAGGGTGAATCAGAAGAAGTAGAAGAAGGAGAAGGAGAAGGTGAAGTCTGGAGGGTGAATCAGAAGAAGCAGAAGAAGGAGAAGGAGAAGGTGAAGCCTGGAGGGTGAATCAGAAGAAGCAGAAGAAGGAGAAGGAGAAGATGAAGTCTGGAGGGTGAATCAGAAGAAGCAGAAGAAGGAGAAGTAGAAGGTGAAGTCTGGAGGGTGAATCAGAAGAAGTTGAAGAAGGAGAAGGAGAAGGTGAAGTCTGGAGGGTGAATCAGAAGAAGTAGAAGAAGGAGAAGGAGAATGTGAAGTCTGGAGGGTGAATCAGAAGAAGCAGAAGAAGGAGAAGGAGAAGGTGAAGCCTGGAGGGTGAATCAGAAGAAGCAGAAGAAGGAGAAGGAGAAGATGAAGTCTGGAGGGTAAATCAGAAGAAGTTGAAGAAGGAGAAGGAGAAGGTGAAGTCTGGAGGGTGAATCAGAAGAAGTAGAAGAAGGAGAAGGAGAAGGTGAAGTCTGGAGGGTGAATCAGAAGAAGCAGAAGAAGGAGAAGGAGAAGATGAAGTCTGGAGGGTGAATCAGAAGAAGTAGAAGAAGGAGAAGGAGAAGGTGTAGTCTGGAGGGTGAATCAGAAGAAGGAGACGAAGGAGAAGGAGAAGGTGAAGTCTGGAGGGTGAATCAGAAGAAGCAGAAGAAGGAGAAGGAGAAGGTGAAGTCTGGAGGGTGAATCAGAAGAAGTAGAAGAAGGAGAAGGAGAAGGTGAAGTCTGGAGGGTGAATCAGAAGAAGCAGAAGAAGGAGAAGGAGAAGGTGAAGTCTGGAGGGTGAATCAGAAGAAGCAGAAGAAGGAGAAGGAGAAGGTGAAGTCTGGAGGGTGAATCAGAAGAAGTAGAAGAAGGAGAAGGAGAAGTTGAAGTCTGGAGGGTGAAGCAGAAGAAGTAGAAGATGGAGAAGGAGAAGGTGAAGTCAGGAGGGTGAATCAGAAGAAGTAGAAGAAGGAGAAGGAGAAGGTGAAGTCAGGAGGGTGAATCAGAAGAAGCAGAAGATGGAGAAGGAGAAGGTGAAGTCTGGAGGGTGAATCAGAAGAATCAGAAGAAGGAGAAGGAGAAGGTGAAGTCTGGAGGGTGAATCAGAAGAAGCAAAGGAAGGAGAAGGAGAAGGTGAAGTCTGGAGGGTGAATCAGAAGAAGCAGAATAAGGAGAAGGAGAAGTTGAAGTCTGGAGGGTGAATCAGAAGAAGCAGAATAAGGAGAAGGAGAAGGTGAAGTCTGGAGGGTGAATCAGAAGAAGCAGAAGAAGGAGAAGGAGAAGGTGAAGTCTGGAGGGTGAATCAGAAGAAGTAGAAGAAGGAGAAAGAGAAGGTGAAGTCTGGAGGGTGAAGCAGAAGAAGTAGAAGAAGGAGAAGGAGAAGGTGAAGTCAGGAGGGTGAATCAGAAGAAGCAGAAGAAGGAGAAGGAGAAGGTGAAGTCAGTGGGGTGAAGCAGAAGAAGTAGAAGAAGGAGAAGGAGAAGGTGAAGTCAGGAGGGTGAAGCAGAAGAAGCAGAAGAAGGAGAAGGAGAAGGTGAAGTCTGGAGGGCGCAGCAGAAGAAGCAGAAGAAGGAGAACGAGAAGGTGAAGTCTGGAGGGTGAATCAGAAGAAGCAGAAGAAGGAGAAGGAGAAGGTGAAGACTGGAGGGTGAATCAGAAGAAGGAGAAGAAGGAGAAGAAGAAGGTGAAGTCTGGAGGGTTATTCAGAAGAAGTAGAAGAAGGAGAAAGAGAAGGTGAAGTCTGGAGGGTGAATCAGAAGAAGCAGAAAAGGAGAAGGAGAAGGTGAAGTCTGGCAGGTGAATCAGAAGAAGCAGAAGAAGGAGAAGGAGAAGATGAAGTCTGGAGGGTGAATCAGAAGAAGTAGAAGAAGGAGAGGGAGAAGGTGAGGTCTGGAGGGTGAATCAGAAGAAGCAGAGGAAGGAGAAGGAGAAGGTGAAGTCTGGAGGGTGAATCAGAAGAAGCAGAAGAAGGAGAAGGAGAAGGTGAAGTCTGGAGGGTGAATCAGAAGAAGCAGAAGAAGGAGAAGGAGAAGATGAAGTCAGGAGGGTGAATCAGAAGAAGCAGAAGAAGGAGAAGGAGAAGGTGAAGTTAGGAGGGTGAATCAGAAGAAGCAGAAGAAGGAGAAGGAGAAGGTGAAGTCAGTGGGGTGAAGCAGAAGAAGTAGAAGAAGGAGAAGGAGAAGGTGAAGTCAGGAGGGTGAAGCAGAAGAAGCAGAAGAAGGAGAAGGAGAAGGTGAAGTCTGGAGGGCGCAGCAGAAGAAGCAGAAGAAGGAGAACGAGAAGGTGAAGTCTGGAGGGTGAAGCAGAAGAAGCAGAAGAAGGAGAAGGAGAAGGTGAAGTCTGGAGGGTGAATCAGAAGAAGTAGAAGAAGGAGAAGGAGAAGGTGAAGTCAGGAGGGTGAAGCAGAAGAAGCAGAAGAAGGAGAAGGAGAAGGTGAAGTCTGGAGGGTGAAGCAGAAGAAGCAGAAGAAGGAGAAGGAGAAGGTGATGTCTGGAGGGTGAAGCAGAAGAAGCAGAAGAAGGAGAAGGAGAAGGTGAAGTCTGGAGGGCGAAGCAGAAGAAGCAGAAGAAGGAGAAGGAGAAGGTGAAGTCTGGAGGGTGAAGCAGAAGAAGCAGAAGAAGGAGAAGGAGAAGGTGAAGTCTGGAGGGTGAATCAGAAGAAGAAGAAGAAGGAGAAGGAGAAGGTGAAGTCAGGAGGGTGAAGCAGAAGAAGCAGAAGAAGGAGAAGGAGAAGGTGAAGTCTGGAGGGTGAAGCAGAAGAAGCAGAAGAAGGAGAAGGAGAAGGTGAAGTCTGGAGGGTGAAGCAGAAGAAGCAGAAGAAGGAGAAGGAGAAGGTGAAGTCAGGAGGGTGAATCATAAGAAGTAGAAGAAGGAGAAGGAGAAGGTGAAGTCTGGAGGGTGAATCAGAAGAAGTAGAAGAAGGAGAAGGAGAAGCTGATGTCTGGAGGGTGAATCAGAAGAAGTAGAAGAAGGAGAAGCAGAAGGTGAAGTCAGGAGGGTGAATCATAAGAAGTAGAAGAAGGAGAAGGAGAAGGTGAAGTCTGGAGGGTGAAGCAGAAGAAGCAGAAGAAGGAGAAGGAGAAGGTGAAGTCTGGAGGGTGAAGCAGAAGAAGCAGAAGAAGGAGAAGGAGAAGGTGAAGTCAGGAGGGTGAATCAGAAGAAGCAGAAGAAGGAGAAGGAGAAGGTGAAGTCAGTGGGGTGAAGCAGAAGAAGTAGAAGAAGGAGAAGGAGAAGGTGAAGTCAGGAGGGTGAAGCAGAAGAAGCAGAAGAAGGAGAAGGAGAAGGTGAAGTCTGGAGGGCGCAGCAGAAGAAGCAGAAGAAGGAGAACGAGAAGGTGAAGTCTGGAGGGTGAATCAGAAGAAGCAGAAGAAGGAGAAGGAGAAGGTGAAGACTGGAGGGTGAATCAGAAGAAGGAGAAGAAGGAGAAGAAGAAGGTGAAGTCTGGAGGGTTATTCAGAAGAAGTAGAAGAAGGAGAAAGAGAAGGTGAAGTCTGGAGGGTGAATCAGAAGAAGCAGAAAAGGAGAAGGAGAAGGTGAAGTCTGGCAGGTGAATCAGAAGAAGCAGAAGAAGGAGAAGGAGAAGATGAAGTCTGGAGGGTGAATCAGAAGAAGTAGAAGAAGGAGAGGGAGAAGGTGAGGTCTGGAGGGTGAATCAGAAGAAGCAGAGGAAGGAGAAGGAGAAGGTGAAGTCTGGAGGGTGAATCAGAAGAAGCAGAAGAAGGAGAAGGAGAAGGTGAAGTCTGGAGGGTGAATCAGAAGAAGCAGAAGAAGGAGAAGGAGAAGATGAAGTCAGGAGGGTGAATCAGAAGAAGCAGAAGAAGGAGAAGGAGAAGGTGAAGTTAGGAGGGTGAATCAGAAGAAGCAGAAGAAGGAGAAGGAGAAGGTGAAGTCAGTGGGGTGAAGCAGAAGAAGTAGAAGAAGGAGAAGGAGAAGGTGAAGTCAGGAGGGTGAAGCAGAAGAAGCAGAAGAAGGAGAAGGAGAAGGTGAAGTCTGGAGGGCGCAGCAGAAGAAGCAGAAGAAGGAGAACGAGAAGGTGAAGTCTGGAGGGTGAAGCAGAAGAAGCAGAAGAAGGAGAAGGAGAAGGTGAAGTCTGGAGGGTGAATCAGAAGAAGTAGAAGAAGGAGAAGGAGAAGGTGAAGTCAGGAGGGTGAAGCAGAAGAAGCAGAAGAAGGAGAAGGAGAAGGTGAAGTCTGGAGGGTGAAGCAGAAGAAGCAGAAGAAGGAGAAGGAGAAGGTGATGTCTGGAGGGTGAAGCAGAAGAAGCAGAAGAAGGAGAAGGAGAAGGTGAAGTCTGGAGGGCGAAGCAGAAGAAGCAGAAGAAGGAGAAGGAGAAGGTGAAGTCTGGAGGGTGAAGCAGAAGAAGCAGAAGAAGGAGAAGGAGAAGGTGAAGTCTGGAGGGTGAATCAGAAGAAGAAGAAGAAGGAGAAGGAGAAGGTGAAGTCAGGAGGGTGAAGCAGAAGAAGCAGAAGAAGGAGAAGGAGAAGGTGAAGTCTGGAGGGTGAAGCAGAAGAAGCAGAAGAAGGAGAAGGAGAAGGTGAAGTCTGGAGGGTGAAGCAGAAGAAGCAGAAGAAGGAGAAGGAGAAGGTGAAGTCAGGAGGGTGAATCATAAGAAGTAGAAGAAGGAGAAGGAGAAGGTGAAGTCTGGAGGGTGAATCAGAAGAAGTAGAAGAAGGAGAAGGAGAAGCTGATGTCTGGAGGGTGAATCAGAAGAAGTAGAAGAAGGAGAAGCAGAAGGTGAAGTCAGGAGGGTGAATCATAAGAAGTAGAAGAAGGAGAAGGAGAAGGTGAAGTCTGGAGGGTGAAGCAGAAGAAGCAGAAGAAGGAGAAGGAGAAGGTGAAGTCTGGAGGGTGAAGCAGAAGAAGCAGAAGAAGGAGAAGGAGAAGGTGAAGTCAGGAGGGTGAATCATAAGAAGTAGAAGAAGGAGAAGGAGAAGGTGAAGTCTGGAGGGTGAATCAGAAGAAGTAGAAGAAGGAGAAGGAGAAGCTGATGTCTGGAGGGTGAATCAGAAGAAGTAGAAGAAGGAGAAGCAGAAGGTGAAGTCTGGATGGTTAATCAGAAGAAGTAGAAGAAGGAGAAGGAGAAGGTGAAGTCTGGAGGGTGAATCAGAAGAAGCAGAAGAAGGAGAAGGAGAAGGTGAAGTTTGGAGGGTGAATCAGAAGAAGTGGAAGAAGGAGAAGGAGAAGGTGTAGTCTGGAGGGTGAATCAGAAGAAGCAGAAGAAGGAGAAGGAGAAGGTGAAGTTAGGAGGGTGAATCAGAAGAAGCAGAAGAAGGAGAAGGAGAAGGTGAAGTCAGTGGGGTGAAGCAGAAGAAGTAGAAGAAGGAGAAGGAGAAGGTGAAGTCAGGAGGGTGAAGCAGAAGAAGCAGAAGAAGGAGAAGGAGAAGGTGAAGTCTGGAGGGCGCAGCAGAAGAAGCAGAAGAAGGAGAACGAGAAGGTGAAGTCTGGAGGGTGAAGCAGAAGAAGCAGAAGAAGGAGAAGGAGAAGGTGAAGTCTGGAGGGTGAATCAGAAGAAGTAGAAGAAGGAGAAGGAGAAGGTGAAGTCAGGAGGGTGAAGCAGAAGAAGCAGAAGAAGGAGAAGGAGAAGGTGAAGTCTGGAGGGTGAAGCAGAAGAAGCAGAAGAAGGAGAAGGAGAAGGTGATGTCTGGAGGGTGAAGCAGAAGAAGCAGAAGAAGGAGAAGGAGAAGGTGAAGTCTGGAGGGCGAAGCAGAAGAAGCAGAAGAAGGAGAAGGAGAAGGTGAAGTCTGGAGGGTGAAGCAGAAGAAGCAGAAGAAGGAGAAGGAGAAGGTGAAGTCTGGAGGGTGAATCAGAAGAAGAAGAAGAAGGAGAAGGAGAAGGTGAAGTCAGGAGGGTGAAGCAGAAGAAGCAGAAGAAGGAGAAGGAGAAGGTGAAGTCTGGAGGGTGAAGCAGAAGAAGCAGAAGAAGGAGAAGGAGAAGGTGAAGTCTGGAGGGTGAAGCAGAAGAAGCAGAAGAAGGAGAAGGAGAAGGTGAAGTCAGGAGGGTGAATCATAAGAAGTAGAAGAAGGAGAAGGAGAAGGTGAAGTCTGGAGGGTGAATCAGAAGAAGTAGAAGAAGGAGAAGGAGAAGCTGATGTCTGGAGGGTGAATCAGAAGAAGTAGAAGAAGGAGAAGCAGAAGGTGAAGTCAGGAGGGTGAATCATAAGAAGTAGAAGAAGGAGAAGGAGAAGGTGAAGTCTGGAGGGTGAAGCAGAAGAAGCAGAAGAAGGAGAAGGAGAAGGTGAAGTCTGGAGGGTGAAGCAGAAGAAGCAGAAGAAGGAGAAGGAGAAGGTGAAGTCAGGAGGGTGAATCATAAGAAGTAGAAGAAGGAGAAGGAGAAGGTGAAGTCTGGAGGGTGAATCAGAAGAAGTAGAAGAAGGAGAAGGAGAAGCTGATGTCTGGAGGGTGAATCAGAAGAAGTAGAAGAAGGAGAAGCAGAAGGTGAAGTCTGGATGGTTAATCAGAAGAAGTAGAAGAAGGAGAAGGAGAAGGTGAAGTCTGGAGGGTGAATCAGAAGAAGCAGAAGAAGGAGAAGGAGAAGGTGAAGTTTGGAGGGTGAATCAGAAGAAGTGGAAGAAGGAGAAGGAGAAGGTGTAGTCTGGAGGGTGAATCAGAAGAAGCAGACGAAGGAGAAGGAGAAGGTGAAGTCTGGAGGGTGAATCAGAAGAAGCAGAAGAAGGAGAAGGAGAAGGTGAAGTCTGGAGGGTGAATTAGAAGAAGTACAAGAAGGAGAAGGAGAAGGTGAAGTCTGGAGGGTGAATCAGAAGAAGCAGAAGAAGGAGAAGGAGAAGGTGAAGTCAGGAGGGTGAATCAGGAGAAGCAGAAGAAGGAGAAGGAGAAGGTGAAGTTTGGAGGGTGAATCAGAAGACGCAGAAGAAGGAGAAGAAGAAGGTGAAGACTGGAGGGTGAATCAGAAGAAGTAGAAGAAGGAGAAGGAGAAGGTGAAGTCTGGAGGGTGAATCAGAAGAAGTAGAAGAAGGAGAAGGAGAAGGCGAAGTCTGGAGGGTGAATCAGAAGAAGCAGAAGAAGGAGAAGGAGAAGGTGAAGTCTGGAGGGTGAATCAGAAGAAGCAAAAGAAGGAGAAGGAGAAGATGAAGTCTGGAGGGTGAATCAGAAGAAGTTGAAGAAGGAGAAGGAGAAGATGAGGTCTGGAGGGTGAATCAGAAGAAGCAGAAGAAGGAGAAGGAGAAGGTGAAGTCTGAAGGGTGAATCAAAAGAAGCAGAAGAAGGAGAAGGAGAAGGTGAAGTCTGGAGGGTGAATCAGAAGAAGCAGAAGAAGGAGGAGGAGAAGGTGAAGTCTGGAGGGTGAATCAGAAGAAGCAGAAGAAGGAGAAGGAGAAGGTGAAGTCTGGTGGGTGAATCAGAAGAAGTAGAAGAAGGAGAAGGAGAAGGTGAAGTCTGGAGGGTGAATCAGAAAAAGTAGAAGAAGGAGAAGGAGAAGGTGATGTCAGGAGGGTGAATCAGAAAAAGCAGAAGAAGGAGAAGGAGAAGGTGAAGTCTGGAGGGTGAAGCAGAAGAAGTAGCAGAAGGAGAAGGAGAAGGTGAAGTCAGGAGGGTGAAGCAGAAGAAGTAGAAGAAGGAGAAGGAGAGGGTGAAGTCTGGAGGGTGAATCAGAAGAAGTTGAAGAAGGAGAAGTAGAAGGTGAAGTCTAGAGGGTGAATCAGAAGAAGTTGAAGAAGGAGAAGGAGAAGGTGAAGTCTGGAGGGTGAATCAGAAGAAGTAGAAGAAGGAGAAGGAGAAGGTGAAGTCTGGAGGGTGAATCAGAAGAAGCAGAAGAAGGAGAAGGAGAAGGTGAAGCCTGGAGGGTGAATCAGAAGAAGCAGAAGAAGGAGAAGGAGAAGATGAAGTCTGGAGGGTGAATCAGAAGAAGCAGAAGAAGGAGAAGTAGAAGGTGAAGTCTGGAGGGTGAATCAGAAGAAGTTGAAGAAGGAGAAGGAGAAGGTGAAGTCTGGAGGGTGAATCAGAAGAAGTAGAAGAAGGAGAAGGAGAATGTGAAGTCTGGAGGGTGAATCAGAAGAAGCAGAAGAAGGAGAAGGAGAAGGTGAAGCCTGGAGGGTGAATCAGAAGAAGCAGAAGAAGGAGAAGGAGAAGATGAAGTCTGGAGGGTAAATCAGAAGAAGTTGAAGAAGGAGAAGGAGAAGGTGAAGTCTGGAGGGTGAATCAGAAGAAGTAGAAGAAGGAGAAGGAGAAGGTGAAGTCTGGAGGGTGAATCAGAAGAAGCAGAAGAAGGAGAAGGAGAAGATGAAGTCTGGAGGGTGAATCAGAAGAAGTAGAAGAAGGAGAAGGAGAAGGTGTAGTCTGGAGGGTGAATCAGAAGAAGGAGACGAAGGAGAAGGAGAAGGTGAAGTCTGGAGGGTGAATCAGAAGAAGCAGAAGAAGGAGAAGGAGAAGGTGAAGTCTGGAGGGTGAATCAGAAGAAGTAGAAGAAGGAGAAGGAGAAGGTGAAGTCTGGAGGGTGAATCAGAAGAAGCAGAAGAAGGAGAAGGAGAAGGTGAAGTCTGGAGGGTGAATCAGAAGAAGCAGAAGAAGGAGAAGGAGAAGGTGAAGTCTGGAGGGTGAATCAGAAGAAGTAGAAGAAGGAGAAGGAGAAGTTGAAGTCTGGAGGGTGAAGCAGAAGAAGTAGAAGATGGAGAAGGAGAAGGTGAAGTCAGGAGGGTGAATCAGAAGAAGTAGAAGAAGGAGAAGGAGAAGGTGAAGTCAGGAGGGTGAATCAGAAGAAGCAGAAGATGGAGAAGGAGAAGGTGAAGTCTGGAGGGTGAATCAGAAGAATCAGAAGAAGGAGAAGGAGAAGGTGAAGTCTGGAGGGTGAATCAGAAGAAGCAAAGGAAGGAGAAGGAGAAGGTGAAGTCTGGAGGGTGAATCAGAAGAAGCAGAATAAGGAGAAGGAGAAGTTGAAGTCTGGAGGGTGAATCAGAAGAAGCAGAATAAGGAGAAGGAGAAGGTGAAGTCTGGAGGGTGAATCAGAAGAAGCAGAAGAAGGAGAAGGAGAAGGTGAAGTCTGGAGGGTGAATCAGAAGAAGTAGAAGAAGGAGAAAGAGAAGGTGAAGTCTGGAGGGTGAAGCAGAAGAAGTAGAAGAAGGAGAAGGAGAAGGTGAAGTCAGGAGGGTGAATCAGAAGAAGTAGAAGAAGGAGAAGGAGAAGGTGAAGTCAGGAGGGTGAATCAGAAGAAGTAGAAGAAGGAGAAGGAGAAGGTGAAGTCAGGAGGGTGAATCAGAAGAAGCAGAAGAAGGAGAAGGAGAAGGTGAAGTCTGGAGGGTGAATCAGAAGAATCAGAAGAAGGAGAAGGAGAAGGTGAAGTCTGGAGGGTGAATCAGAAGAAGCAGAAGAAAGAGAAGGAGAAGGTGAAGTCTGGAGGGTGAAGCAGAAGAAACAGAAGAAGGAGAAGGAGAAGGTGAAGACTGGAGGGTGAATCAGAAGAAGTAGAAGAAGGAGAAGGAGAAGGTGAAGTCTGGAGGGTGAATCAGAAGAAGTAGAAGAAGGAGAAGGAGAAGGTGAAGTCTGGAGGGTGAATCAGAAGAAGCAGAAGAAGGAGAAGGAGAAGATGAAGTCTGGAGGGTGAATCAGAAGAAGTAGAAGAAGGAGAAGGAGAAGGTGAAGTCTGGAGGGTGAATCAGAAGTAGTAGAAGAAGGAGAAGGAGAAGGTGAAGTCTGGAGGGTGAATCAGAAGAAACAGAAGAAGGAGAAGGAGAAGGTGAAGTCTGGAGGGTGAATCAGAAGAAGTAGAAGAAGGAGAAGGAGAAGGTGTAGTCTGGAGGGTGAATCAGAAGAAGTAGACGAAGGAGAAGGATAAGGTGAAATCTGGAGGGTGAATCAGAAGAAGCAGAAGAAGGAGATGGAGAAGGTGAAGTCTGGAGGGTGAATCAGAAGAAGTAGAAGAAGGAGAAGGAGAAAGTGAAGTCTGGAGGGTGAATTAGAAGAAGTAGAAGAAGGAGAAGGAGAAGGTGAAGTCTGGAGGGTGAAGCAGAAGAAGTAGAAGAAGGAGAAGGAGAAGGTGAAGTCAGGAGGGTGAATCAGAAGATGTAGAAGAAGGAGAAGGAGAAGGTGAAGTCAGGAGGGTGAATCAGAAGAAGCAGAAGAAGGAGAAGGAGAAGGTGAAGTCTGGAGGGTGAATCAGAAGAAGCAGAAGAAGGAGAAGGAGAAGGTGAAGTCTGGAGGGTGAATCAGAAGAATCAGAAGAAGGAGAAGGAGAAGGTGAAGTCTGGAGGGTGAATCAGAAGAAGCAGAAGAAAGAGAAGGAGAAGGTGAAGTCTGGAGGGTGAAGCAGAAGAAACAGAAGAAGGAGAAGGAGAAGGTGAAGACTGGAGGGTGAATCAGAAGAAGTAGAAGAAGGAGAAGGAGAAGGTGAAGTCTGGAGGGTGAATCAGAAGAAGTAGAAGAAGGAGAAGGAGAAGTTGAAGTCTGGAGGGTGAATCAGAAGAAGCAGAAGAAGGAGAAGGAGAAGGTGAAGTCTGGAGGGTGAATCAGAAGAAGCAGAAGAAGGAGAAGGAGAAGATGAAGTCCGGAGGGTGAATCAGAAGAAGTAGAAGAAGGAGAAGGAGAAGGTGAAGTCTGGAGGGTGAATCAGAAGAAGTAGAAGAAGGAGAAGGAGAAGATGAAGTCTGGAGGGTGAATCAGAAGAAACAGAAGAAGGAGAAGGAGAAGGTGAAGTCTGGAGGGTGAATCAGAAGAAGTAGAAGATGGAGAAGGAGAAGGTGTCGTCTGGAGGGTGAATCAGAAGAAGTAGACGAAGGAGAAGGAGAAGGTGAAGTCTGGAGGGTGAATCAGAAGAAGCAGAAGAAGGAGAAGGAGAAGGTTAAGTCTGGAGGGTGAATCAGAAGTAGTAGAATAAGGAGAAGGAGAAGGTGAAGTCTGGAGGGTGAATCAGAAGAAGCAGAAGAAGGAGAAGGAGAAGGTGAAGTCTGGAGGGTGAATCAGAAGAAGCAGAAGAAGGAGAAGGAGAATGTGAAGTCTGGAGGTGAATCAGAAGAAGCAGAATAAGGAGAAGGAGAAGGTGAAGTCTGGAGGGTGAATCAGAAGAAGCAGAAGAAGGAGAAGGAGAAGGTGAAGTCTGGAGGGTGAATCAGAAGAAGTAGAAGAAGGAGAAGGAGAAGATGAAGTCTGGAGGGTGAATCAGAAGAAGTAGAAGAAGGAGAAGGGGAAGGTGAAGTCTGGAGGGTGAATCAGAAGAAGGAGAAGAAGGAGAAGGAGAAGATGAAGTCTGGAGGGTGAATCAGAAGAAACAGAAGAAGGAGAAGGAGAAGGTGAAGTCTGGAGGGTGAATCAGAAGAAGTAGAAGAAGGAGAAGAAGAAGGTGTAGTCTGGAGGGTGAATCAGAAGAAGTAGACGAAGGAGAAGGAGAAGGTGAAGTCTGGAGGGTGAATCAGAAGAAGCAGAAGAAGGAGAAGGAGAAGGTGAAGTCTGGAGGGTGAATCAGAAGAAATAGAAGAAGGAGAAGGAGAAGGTGAAGTCTGGAGGGTGAATCAGAAGAAGCAGAATAAGGAGAAGGAGAAGGTGAAGTCTGGAGGGTGAATCAGAAGAAGCAGAAGAAGGAGAAGGAGAAGGTGAAGTCTGGAGGGTGAATCAGAAGAAGTAGAAGAAGGAGAAATAGAAGATGAAGTCTGGAGGGTGAATCAGAAGAAGTAGAAGAAGGAGAAGGAGAAGGTGAAGTCTGGAGGGTGAATCAGAAGAAGTAGAAGAAGGAGAAGGAGAAGATGAAGTCTGGAGGGTGAATCAGAAGAAGCAGAATAATGAGAAGGAGAAGGTGAAGTCTGGAGGGTGAATCAGAAGAAGTAGAAGAAGGAGAAGGAGAAGGTGTAGTCTGGAGGGTGAATCAGAAGAAGGAGACGAAGGAGAAGGAGAAGGTGAAGTCTGGAGGGTGAATCAGAAGAAGCAGAAGAAGGAGAAGGAGAAGGTGAAGTCTGGAGGGTGAATCAGAAGAAGTAGAAGAAGGAGAAGGAGAAGGATAAGTCTGGAGGGTGAATCAGAAGAAGCAGAAGAAGGAGAAGGAGAAGGTGAAGTCTGGAGGGTGAATCAGAAGAAGCAGAAGAAGGAGAAGGAGAAGGTGAAGTCTGGAGGGTGAATCAGAAGAAGTAGAAGAAGGAGAAGGAGAAGTTGAAGTCTGGAGGGTGAAGCAGAAGAAGTAGAAGATGGAGAAGGAGAAGGTGAAGTCAGGAGGGTGAATCAGAAGAAGTAGAAGAAGGAGAAGGAGAAGGTGAAGTCAGGAGGGTGAATCAGAAGAAGCAGAAGATGGAGAAGGAGAAGGTGAAGTCTGGAGGGTGAATCAGAAGAATCAGAAGAAGGAGAAGGAGAAGGTGAAGTCTGGAGGGTGAATCAGAAGAAGCAGAAGAAAGAGAAGGAGAAGGTGAAGTCTGGAGGGTGAATCAGAAGAAGTAGAAGAAGGAGAAGGAGAAGGTGAAGTCTGGAGGGTGAATCAGAAGAAGCAGAAGAAGGAGAAGGAGAAGGTGAAGTCTGGAGGGTGAATCAGAAGAAGCAGACGAAGGAGAAGGAGAAGGTGAAGTCTGGAGGGTGAATCAGAAGAAGCAGAAGAAGGAGATGGAGAAGGTGAAGTCTGGAGGGTGAATCAGAAGAAGTAGAAGAAGGAGAAGGTGAAGGTGAAGTCTGGAGTGTGAATCAGAAGAAGCAGAAGAAGGAGAAGGAGAAGGTGAAGTTTGGAGGGTGAATCAGAAGAAGCAGAAGAAGGAGAAGGAGAAGGTGAAGTCTGGAGGGTGATTCAGAAGAAGCAGAATAAGGAGAAGGAGAAGGTGAAGTCTGGAGGGTGAATCAGAAGAAGCAGAAGAAGGAGAAGGAGAAGGTGAATTCTGGAGGGTGAATCAGAAGAAGTAGAAGAAGGAGAAGGAGAAGGTGAAGTCTGGAGGGTGAATCAGAAGAAGTAGAAGAAGGAGAAGGAGAAGGTGAAGTCTGGAGGGTGAATCAGAAGAAGTAGAAGAAGGAGAAGGAGAAGGTGAAGTCTGGAGGGTGAAGCAGAAGAAGTAGAAGAAGGAGAAGGAGAAGGTGAAGTCAGGAGGGTGAATCAGAAGATGTAGAAGAAGGAGAAGGAGAAGGTGAAGTCAGGAGGGTGAATCAGAAGAAGCAGAAGAAGGAGAAGGAGAAGGTGAAGTCTGGAGGGTGAATCAGAAGAAGCAGAAGAAGGAGAAGGAGAAGGTGAAGTCTGGAGGGTGAATCAGAAGAAGCAGAATAAGGAGAAGGAGAAGGTGAAGTCTGGAGGGTGAATCAGAAGAAGCAGAAGAAGGAGAAGGAGAAGGTGAAGTCAGGAGGGTGAATCAGAAGAAGCAGAAGAAGGAGAAGGAGCAGGTGAAGTCAGGGGGGTGTAGCAGAAGAAGTAGAAGAAGGAGAAGGAGAAGGTGAAGTCAGGACGGTGAAGCAGAAGAAGCAGAAGAAGGAGAAGGAGAAGGTGAAGCCTGGAGGGCGCAGCAGAAGAAGCAGAAGAAGGAGAAGGAGAAGGTGAAGTCTGGAGTGTGAAGCAGAAGAAGCAGAAGAAGGAGAAGGAGAAGGTGAAGTCTGGATGGCGCAGCAGAAGAAGGAGAAGAAGGAGAATGAGAAGGTGAAGTCTGGAGGGTGAATCAGAAGAAGCAGAAGAAGGAGAAGGAGAAGGTGAAGTCTGGAGGGTGAATCAGAAGAAGTAGAAGAAGGAGAAGGAGAAGGTGAAGTCTGGAGGGTGAAGCAGAAGAAGTAGAAGAAGGAGAAGGAGAAGGTGAAGTCAGGAGGGTGAATCAGAAGAAGTAGAAGAAGGAGAAGGAGAAGGTGAAGTCAGGAGGGTGAATCAGAAGAAGCAGAAGAAGGAGAAGGAGAAGGTGAAGTCTGGAGGGTGAATCAGAAGAATCAGAAGAAGGAGAAGGAGAAGGTGAAGTCTGGAGGGTGAATCAGAAGAAGCAGAAGAAAGAGAAGGAGAAGGTGAAGTCTGGAGGGTGAAGCAGAAGAAACAGAAGAAGGAGAAGGAGAAGGTGAAGACTGGAGGGTGAATCAGAAGAAGTAGAAGAAGGAGAAGGAGAAGGTGAAGTCTGGAGGGTGAATCAGAAGAAGTAGAAGAAGGAGAAGGAGAAGTTGAAGTCTGGAGGGTGAATCAGAAGAAGCAGAAGAAGGAGAAGGAGAAGGTGAAGTCTGGAGGGTGAATCAGAAGAAGCAGAAGAAGGAGAAGGAGAAGATGAAGTCCGGAGGGTGAATCAGAAGAAGTAGAAGAAGGAGAAGGAGAAGGTGAAGTCTGGAGGGTGAATCAGAAGAAGTAGAAGAAGGAGAAGGAGAAGATGAAGTCTGGAGGGTGAATCAGAAGAAACAGAAGAAGGAGAAGGAGAAGGTGAAGTCTGGAGGGTGAATCAGAAGAAGTAGAAGATGGAGAAGGAGAAGGTGTCGTCTGGAGGGTGAATCAGAAGAAGTAGACGAAGGAGAAGGAGAAGGTGAAGTCTGGAGGGTGAATCAGAAGAAGCAGAAGAAGGAGAAGGAGAAGGTTAAGTCTGGAGGGTGAATCAGAAGTAGTAGAATAAGGAGAAGGAGAAGGTGAAGTCTGGAGGGTGAATCAGAAGAAGCAGAAGAAGGAGAAGGAGAAGGTGAAGTCTGGAGGGTGAATCAGAAGAAGCAGAAGAAGGAGAAGGAGAATGTGAAGTCTGGAGGTGAATCAGAAGAAGCAGAATAAGGAGAAGGAGAAGGTGAAGTCTGGAGGGTGAATCAGAAGAAGCAGAAGAAGGAGAAGGAGAAGGTGAAGTCTGGAGGGTGAATCAGAAGAAGTGGAAGAAGGAGAAGGAGAAGATGAAGTCTGGAGGGTGAATCAGAAGAAGTAGAAGAAGGAGAAGGAGAAGGTGAAGTCTGGAGGGTGAATCAGAAGAAGGAGAAGAAGGAGAAGGAGAAGATGAAGTCTGGAGGGTGAATCAGAAGAAACAGAAGAAGGAGAAGAAGAAGGTGTAGTCTGGAGGGTGAATCAGAAGAAGTAGACGAAGGAGAAGGAGAAGGTGAAGTCTGGAGGGTGAATCAGAAGAAGCAGAAGAAGGAGAAGGAGAAGGTGAAGTCTGGAGGGTGAATCAGAAGAAATAGAAGAAGGAGAAGGAGAAGGTGAAGTCTGGAGGGTGAATCAGAAGAAGCAGAATAAGGAGAAGGAGAAGGTGAAGTCTGGAGGGTGAATCAGAAGAAGCAGAAGAAGGAGAAGGAGAAGGTGAAGTCTGGAGGGTGAATCAGAAGAAGTAGAAGAAGGAGAAATAGAAGATGAAGTCTGGAGGGTGAATCAGAAGAAGTAGAAGAAGGAGAAGGAGAAGGTGAAGTCTGGAGGGTGAATCAGAAGAAGTAGAAGAAGGAGAAGGAGAAGATGAAGTCTGGAGGGTGAATCAGAAGAAGCAGAATAATGAGAAGGAGAAGGTGAAGTCTGGAGGGTGAATCAGAAGAAGTAGAAGAAGGAGAAGGAGAAGGTGTAGTCTGGAGGGTGAATCAGAAGAAGGAGACGAAGGAGAAGGAGAAGGTGAAGTCTGGAGGGTGAATCAGAAGAAGCAGAAGAAGGAGAAGGAGAAGGTGAAGTCTGGAGGGTGAATCGGAAGAAGTAGAAGAAGGAGAAGGAGAAGGATAAGTCTGGAGGGTGAATCAGAAGAAGCAGAAGAAGGAGAAGGAGAAGGTGAAGTCTGGAGGGTGAATCAGAAGAAGCAGAAGAAGGAGAAGGAGAAGGTGAAGTCTGGAGGGTGAATCAGAAGAAGTAGAAGAAGGAGAAGGAGAAGTTGAAGTCTGGAGGGTGAAGCAGAAGAAGTAGAAGATGGAGAAGGAGAAGGTGAAGTCAGGAGGGTGAATCAGAAGAAGTAGAAGAAGGAGAAGGAGAAGGTGAAGTCAGGAGGGTGAATCAGAAGAAGCAGAAGATGGAGAAGGAGAAGGTGAAGTCTGGAGGGTGAATCAGAAGAATCAGAAGAAGGAGAAGGAGAAGGTGAAGTCTGGAGGGTGAATCAGAAGAAGCAAAGGAAGGAGAAGGAGAAGGTGAAGTCTGGAGGGTGAATCAGAAGAAGCAGAATAAGGAGAAGGAGAAGTTGAAGTCTGGAGGGTGAATCAGAAGAAGCAGAATAAGAAGAAGGAGAAGGTGAAGTCTGGAGGGTGAATCAGAAGAAGCAGAAGAAGGAGAAGGAGAAGGTGAAGTCTGGAGGGTGAATCAGAAGAAGTAGAAGAAGGAGAAGGAGAAGGTGAAGTCTGGAGGGTGAAGCAGAAGAAGTAGAAGAAGGAGAAGGAGAAGGTGAAGTCAGGAGGGTGAATCAGAAGAAGTCGAAGAAGGAGAAGGAGAAGGTGAAGTCAGGAGGGTGAATCAGAAGAAGCAGAAGAAGGAGAAGGAGAAGGTGAAGTCTGGAGGGTGAATCAGAAGAATCAGAAGAAGAAGAAGGAGAAGGTGAAGTCTGGAGGATGAATCAGAAGAAGCAGAAGAAAGAGAAGGAGAAGGTGAAGTCTGGAGGGTGAAGCAGAAGAAACAGAAGAAGGAGAAGGAGAAGGTGAAGACTGGAGGGTGAATCAGAAGAAGTAGAAGAAGGAGAAGGAGAAGGTGAAGTCTGGAGGGTGAATCAGAAGAAGTAGAAGAAGGAGAAGGAGAAGGTGAAGTCTGGAGGGTGAATCAGAAGAAGCAGAAGAAGGAGAAGGAGAAGATGAAGTCTGGAGGGTGAATCAGAAGAAGTAGAAGAAGGAGAAGGAGAAGGTGAAGTCTGGAAGGTGAATCAGAAGTAGTAGAAGAAGGAGAAGGAGAAGGTGAAGTCTGGAGGGTGAATCAGAAGAAACAGAAGAAGGAGAAGGAGAAGGTGAAGTCTGGAGGGTGAATCAGAAGAAGTAGAAGAAGGAGAAGGAGAAGGTGTAGTCTGGAGGGTGAATCAGAAGAAGTAGACGAAGGAGAAGGATAAGGTGAAGTCTGGAGGGTGAATCAGAAGAAGCAGAAGAAGGAGATGGAGAAGGTGAAGTCTGGAGGGTGAATCAGAAGAAGTAGAAGAAGGAGAAGGAGAAAGTGAAGTCTGGAGGGTGAATTAGAAGAAGTAGAAGAAGGAGAAGGAGAAGGTGAAGTCTGGAGGGTGAAGCAGAAGAAGTAGAAGAAGGAGAAGGAGAAGGTGAAGTCAGGAGGGTGAATCAGAAGATGTAGAAGAAGGAGAAGGAGAAGGTGAAGTCAGGAGGGTGAATCAGAAGAAGCAGAAGAAGGAGAAGGAGAAGGTGAAGTCTGGAGGGTGAATCAGAAGAATCAGAAGAAGGAGAAGGAGAAGGTGAAGTCTGGAGGGTGAATCAGAAGAAGCAGAAGAAAGAGAAGGAGAAGGTGAAGTCTGGAGGGTGAATCAGAAGAAGTAGAAGAAGGAGAAGGAGAAGGTGAAGTCTGGAGGGTGAATCAGAAGAAGCAGAAGAAGGAGAAGGAGAAGGTGAAGTCTGGAGGGTGAATCAGAAGAAGCAGACGAAGGAGAAGGAGAAGGTGAAGTCTGGAGGGTGAATCAGAAGAAGCAGAAGAAGGAGATGGAGAAGGTGAAGTCTGGAGGGTGAATCAGAAGAAGTAGAAGAAGGAGAAGGTGAAGGTGAAGTCTGGAGTGTGAATCAGAAGAAGCAGAAGAAGGAGAAGGAGAAGGTGAAGTCTGGAGGGTGAATCAGAAGAAGCAGAAGAAGGAGAAGGAGAAGGTGAAGTCTGGAGGGTGATTCAGAAGAAGCAGAATAAGGAGAAGGAGAAGGTGAAGTCTGGAGGGTGAATCAGAAGAAGCATAAGAAGGAGAAGGAGAAGGAGAAGTCTGGAGGGTGAATCAGAAGAAGTAGAAGAAGGAGAAGGAGAAGGTGAAGTCTGGAGGGTGAATCAGAAGAAGTAGAAGAAGGAGAAGGAGAAGGTGAAGTCTGGAGGGTGAATCAGAAGAAGTAGAAGAAGGAGAAGGAGAAGGTGAAGTCTGGAGGGTGAAGCAGAAGAAGTAGAAGAAGGAGAAGGAGAAGGTGAAGTCAGGAGGGTGAATCAGAAGATGTAGAAGAAGGAGAAGGAGAAGGTGAAGTCAGGAGGGTGAATCAGAAGAAGCAGAAGAAGGAGAAGGAGAAGGTGAAGTCTGGAGGGTGAATCAGAAGAAGTAGAAGAAGGAGAAGGAGAAGGTGAAGTCTGGAGGGTGAATCAGAAGAAGCAGAAGAAGGAGAAGGAGAAGGGGAAGTCTGGAGGGTGAATCAGAAGAAGCAGAAGAAGGAGAAGGAGAAGGTGAAGTCTGGAGGGTGAATCAGAAGAAGCAGAAGAAGGAGAAGGAGAAGGTGAAGTCTGGAGGGTGAATCAGAAGAAGCAGAATAAGGAGAAGGAGAAGGTGAAGTCTGGAGGGTGAATCAGAAGAAGCAGAAGAAGGAGAAGGAGAAGGTGAAGTCTGGAGGGTGAATCAGAAGAAGCAGAAGAAGGAGAAGGAGAAGGTGAAGTCAGGAGGGTGAATCAGAAGAAGCAGAAGAAGGAGAAGGAGAAGGTGAAATTAGGAGGGTGAATCAGAAGAAGCAGAAGAAGGAGAAGGAGCAGGTGAAGTCAGGGGGGTGTAGCAGAAGAAGTAGAAGAAGGAGAAGGAGAAGGTGAAGTCAGGACGGTGAAGCAGAAGAAGCAGAAGAAGGAGAAGGAGAAGGTGAAGCCTGGAGGGCGCAGCAGAAGAAGCAGAAGAAGGAGAAGGAGAAGGTGAAGTCTGGAGGGTGAATCAGAAGAAGTAGAAGAAGGAGAAGGAGAAGGTGAAGTCTGGAGGGTGAATCAGAAGAAGTAGAAGAAGGAGAAGGAGAAGGTGAAGTCTGGAGGGTGAATCAGAAGAAGTAGAAGAAGGAGAAGGAGAAGGTGAAGTCTGGAGGGTGAAGCAGAAGAAGTAGAAGAAGGAGAAGGAGAAGGTGAAGTCAGGAGGGTGAATCAGAAGATGTAGAAGAAGGAGAAGGAGAAGGTGAAGTCAGGAGGGTGAATCAGAAGAAGCAGAAGAAGGAGAAGGAGAAGGTGAAGTCTGGAGGGTGAATCAGAAGAAGTAGAAGAAGGAGAAGGAGAAGGTGAAGTCTGGAGGGTGAATCAGAAGAAGGAGAAGAAGGAGAAGGAGAAGATGAAGTCTGGAGGGTGAATCAGAAGAAACAGAAGAAGGAGAAGGAGAAGGTGAAGTCTGGAGGGTGAATCAGAAGAAGTAGAAGAAGGAGAAGGAGAAGGTGTAGTCTGGAGGGTGAATCAGAAGAAGTAGACGAAGGAGAAGGAGAAGGTGAAGTCTGGAGGGTGAATCAGAAGAAGCAGAAGAAGGAGAAGGAGAAGGTGAAGTCTGGAGGGTGAATCAGAAGAAGTAGAAGAAGGAGAAGGAGAAGGTGAAGTCTGGAGGGTGAATCAGAAGAAGCAGAATAAGGAGAAGGAGAAGGTGAAGTCTGGAGGGTGAATCAGAAGAAGCAGAAGAAGGAGAAGGAGAAGGTGAAGTCTGGAGGGTGAATCAGAAGAAGTAGAAGAAGGAGAAATAGAAGATGAAGTCTGGAGGGTGAATCAGAAGAAGTAGAAGAAGGAGAAGGAGAAGATGAAGTCTGGAGGGTGAATCAGAAGAAACAGAAGAATGAGAAGGAGAAGGTGAAGTCTGGAGGGTGAATCAGAAGAAGTAGAAGAAGGAGAAGGAGAAGGTGTAGTCTGGAGGGTGAATCAGAAGAAGGAGACGAAGGAGAAGGAGAAGGTGAAGTCTGGAGGGTGAATCAGAAGAAGCAGAAGAAGGAGAAGGAGAAGGTGAAGTCTGGAGGGTGAATCAGAAGAAGTAGAAGAAGGAGAAGGAGAAGGTGAAGTCTGGAGGGTGAATCAGAAGAAGCAGAAGAAGGAGAAGGAGAAGGTGAAGTCTGGAGGGTGAATCAGAAGAAGCAGAAGAAGGAGAAGGAGAAGGTGAAGTCTGGAGGGTGAATCAGAAGAAGTAGAAGAAGGAGAAGGAGAAGTTGAAGTCTGGAGGGTGAAGCAGAAGAAGTAGAAGATGGAGAAGGAGAAGGTGAAGTCAGGAGGGTGAATCAGAAGAAGTAGAAGAAGGAGAAGGAGAAGGTGAAGTCAGGAGGGTGAATCAGAAGAAGCAGAAGATGGAGAAGGAGAAGGTGAAGTCTGGAGGGTGAATCAGAAGAATCAGAAGAAGGAGAAGGAGAAGGTGAAGTCTGGAGGGTGAATCAGAAGAAGCAAAGGAAGGAGAAGGAGAAGGTGAAGTCTGGAGGGTGAATCAGAAGAAGCAGAATAAGGAGAAGGAGAAGTTGAAGTCTGGAGGGTGAATCAGAAGAAGCAGAATAAGGAGAAGGAGAAGGTGAAGTCTGGAGGGTGGATCAGAAGAAGCAGAAGAAGGAGAAGGAGAAGGTGAAGTCTGGAGGGTGAATCAGAAGAAGTAGAAGAAGGAGAAAGAGAAGGTGAAGTCTGGAGGGTGAAGCAGAAGAAGTAGAAGAAGGAGAAGGAGAAGGTGAAGTCAGGAGGGTGAATCAGAAGAAGTAGAAGAAGGAGAAGGAGAAGGTGAAGTCAGGAGGGTGAATCAGAAGAAGCAGAAGAAGGAGAAGGAGAAGGTGAAGTCTGGAGGGTGAATCAGAAGAATCAGAAGAAGGAGAAGGAGAAGGTGAAGTCTGGAGGGTGAATCAGAAGAAGCAGAAGAAAGAGAAGGAGAAGGTGAAGTCTGGAGGGTGAAGCAGAAGAAACAGAAGAAGGAGAAGGAGAAGGTGACGACTGGAGGGTGAATCAGAAGAAGTAGAAGAAGGAGAAGGAGAAGGTGAAGTCTGGAGGGTGAATCAGAAGAAGCAGAAGAAGGAGAAGGAGAAGATGAAGTCTGGAGGGTGAATCAGAAGAAGTAGAAGAAGGAGAAGGAGAAGGTGAAGTCTGGAGGGTGAATCAGAAGTAGTAGAAGAAGGAGAAGGAGAAGGTGAAGTCTGGAGGGTGAATCAGAAGAAACAGAAGAAGGAGAAGGAGAAGGTGAAGTCTGGAGGGTGAATCAGAAGAAGTAGAAGAAGGAGAAGGAGAAGGTGTAGTCTGGAGGGTGAATCAGAAGAAGTAGACGAAGGAGAAGGATAAGGTGAAGTCTGGAGGGTGAATCAGAAGAAGCAGAAGAAGGAGATGGAGAAGGTGAAGTCTGGAGGGTGAATCAGAAGAAGTAGAAGAAGGAGAAGGAGAAAGTGAAGTCTGGAGGGTGAATTAGAAGAAGTAGAAGAAGGAGAAGGAGAAGGTGAAGTCTGGAGGGTGAAGCAGAAGAAGTAGAAGAAGGAGAAGGAGAAGGTGAAGTCAGGAGGGTGAATCAGAAGATGTAGAAGAAGGAGAAGGAGAAGGTGAAGTCAGGAGGGTGAATCAGAAGAAGCAGAAGAAGGAGAAGGAGAAGGTGAAGTCTGGAGGGTGAATCAGAAGAATCAGAAGAAGGAGAAGGAGAAGGTGAAGTCTGGAGGGTGAATCAGAAGAAGCAGAAGAAAGAGAAGGAGAAGGTGAAGTCTGGAGGGTGAATCAGAAGAAGTAGAAGAAGGAGAAGGAGAAGGTGAAGTCTGGAGGGTGAATCAGAAGAAGCAGAAGAAGGAGAAGGAGAAGGTGAAGTCTGGAGGGTGAATCAGAAGAAGCAGACGAAGGAGAAGGAGAAGGTGAAGTCTGGAGGGTGAATCAGAAGAAGCAGAAGAAGGAGATGGAGAAGGTGAAGTCTGGAGGGTGAATCAGAAGAAGTAGAAGAAGGAGAAGGTGAAGGTGAAGTCTGGAGTGTGAATCAGAAGAAGCAGAAGAAGGAGAAGGAGAAGGTGAAGTCTGGAGGGTGAATCAGAAGAAGCAGAAGAAGGAGAAGGAGAAGGTGAAGTCTGGAGGGTGATTCAGAAGAAGCAGAATAAGGAGAAGGAGAAGGTGAAGTCTGGAGGGTGAATCAGAAGAAGCAGAAGAAGGAGAAGGAGAAGGTGAAGTCTGGAGGGTGAATCAGAAGAAGTAGAAGAAGGAGAAGGAGAAGGTGAAGTCTGGAGGGTGAATCAGAAGAAGTAGAAGAAGGAGAAGGAGAAGGTGAAGTCTGGAGGGTGAATCAGAAGAAGTAGAAGAAGGAGAAGGAGAAGGTGAAGTCTGGAGGGTGAAGCAGAAGAAGTAGAAGAAGGAGAAGGAGAAGGTGAAGTCAGGAGGGTGAATCAGAAGATGTAGAAGAAGGAGAAGGAGAAGGTGAAGTCAGGAGGGTGAATCAGAAGAAGCAGAAGAAGGAGAAGGAGAAGGTGAAGTCTGGAGGGTGAATCAGAAGAAGCAGAAGAAGGAGAAGGAGAAGGTGAAGTCTGGAGGGTGAATCAGAAGAAGCAGAAGAAGGAGAAGGAGAAGGTGAAGTCTGGAGGGTGAATCAGAAGAAGCAGAAGAAGGAGAAGGAGAAGGTGAAGTCAGGAGGGTGAATCAGAAGAAGCAGAAGAAGGAGAAGGAGCAGGTGAAGTCAGGGGGGTGTAGCAGAAGAAGTAGAAGAAGGAGAAGGAGAAGGTGAAGTCAGGACGGTGAATCAGAAGAAGCAGAAGAAGGAGAAGGAGAAGGTGAAGTCTGGAGGGCGCAGCAGAAGAAGGAGAAGAAGGAGAATGAGAAGGTGAAGTCTGGAGGGTGAATCAGAAGAAGCAGAAGAAGGAGAAGGAGAAGGTGAAGTCTGGAGGGTGAATCAGAAGAAGTAGAAGAAGGAGAAGGAGAAGGTTAAGTCTGGAGGGTGAAGCAGAAGAAGTAGAAGAAGGAGAAGGAGAAGGTGAAGTCAGGAGGGTGAATCAGAAGAAGTAGAAGAAGGAGAAGGAGAAGGTGAAGTCAGGAGGGTGAATCAGAAGAAGCAGAAGAAGGAGAAGGAGAAGGTGAAGTCTGGAGGGTGAATCAGAAGAATCAGAAGAAGGAGAAGGAGAAGGTGAAGTCTGGAGGGTGAATCAGAAGAAGCAGAAGAAAGAGAAGGAGAAGGTGAAGTCTGGAGGGTGAAGCAGAAGAAACAGAAGAAGGAGAAGGAGAAGGTGAAGACTGGAGGGTGAATCAGAAGAAGTAGAAGAAGGAGAAGGAGAAGGTGAAGTCTGGAGGGTGAATCAGAAGAAGTAGAAGAAGGAGAAGGAGAAGTTGAAGTCTGGAGGGTGAATCAGAAGAAGCAGAAGAAGGAGAAGGAGAAGGTGAAGTCTGGAGGGTGAATCAGAAGAAGCAGAAGAAGGAGAAGGAGAAGATGAAGTCCGGAGGGTGAATCAGAAGAAGTAGAAGAAGGAGAAGGAGAAGGTGAAGTCTGGAGGGTGAATCAGAAGAAGTAGAAGAAGGAGAAGGAGAAGATGAAGTCTGGAGGGTGAATCAGAAGAAACAGAAGAAGGAGAAGGAGAAGGTGAAGTCTGGAGGGTGAATCAGAAGAAGTAGAAGAAGGAGAAGGAGAAGGTGTCGTCTGGAGGGTGAATCAGAAGAAGTAGACGAAGGAGAAGGAGAAGGTGAAGTCTGGAGGGTGAATCAGAAGAAGCAGAAGAAGGAGAAGGAGAAGGTTAAGTCTGGAGGGTGAATCAGAAGTAGTAGAATAAGGAGAAGGAGAAGGTGAAGTCTGGAGGGTGAATCAGAAGAAGCAGAAGAAGGAGAAGGAGAAGGTGAAGTCTGGAGGGTGAATCAGAAGAAGCAGAAGAAGGAGAAGGAGAATGTGAAGTCTGGAGGTGAATCAGAAGAAGCAGAATAAGGAGAAGGAGAAGGTGAAGTCTGGAGGGTGAATCAGAAGAAGCAGAAGAAGGAGAAGGAGAAGGTGAAGTCTGGAGGGTGAATCAGAAGAAGTAGAAGAAGGAGAAGGAGAAGATGAAGTCTGGAGGGTGAATCAGAAGAAGTAGAAGAAGGAGAAGGAGAAGGTGAAGTCTGGAGGGTGAATCAGAAGAAGGAGAAGAAGGAGAAGGAGAAGATGAAGTCTGGAGGGTGAATCAGAAGAAACAGAAGAAGGAGAAGGAGAAGGTGAAGTCTGGAGGGTGAATCAGAAGAAGTAGAAGAAGGAGAAGAAGAAGGTGTAGTCTGGAGGGTGAATCAGAAGAAGTAGACGAAGGAGAAGGAGAAGGTGAAGTCTGGAGGGTGAATCAGAAGAAGCAGAAGAAGGAGAAGGAGAAGGTGAAGTCTGGAGGGTGAATCAGAAGAAGTAGAAGAAGGAGAAGGAGAAGGTGAAGTCTGGAGGGTGAATCAGAAGAAGCAGAATAAGGAGAAGGAGAAGGTGAAGTCTGGAGGGTGAATCAGAAGAAGCAGAAGAAGGAGAAGGAGAAGGTGAAGTCTGGAGGGTGAATCAGAAGAAGTAGAAGAAGGAGAAATAGAAGATGAAGTCTGGAGGGTGAATCAGAAGAAGTAGAAGAAGGAGAAGGAGAAGGTGAAGTCTGGAGGGTGAATCAGAAGAAGTAGAAGAAGGAGAAGGAGAAGATGAAGTCTGGAGGGTGAATCAGAAGAAGCAGAAGAATGAGAAGGAGAAGGTGAAGTCTGGAGGGTGAATCAGAAGAAGTAGAAGAAGGAGAAGGAGAAGGTGTAGTCTGGAGGGTGAATCAGAAGAAGGAGACGAAGGAGAAGGAGAAGGTGAAGTCTGGAGGGTGAATCAGAAGAAGCAGAAGAAGGAGAAGGAGAAGGTGAAGTCTGGAGGGTGAATCAGAAGAAGTAGAAGAAGGAGAAGGAGAAGGATAAGTCTGGAGGGTGAATCAGAAGAAGCAGAAGAAGGAGAAGGAGAAGGTGAAGTCTGGAGGGTGAATCAGAAGAAGCAGAAGAAGGAGAAGGAGAAGGTGAAGTCTGGAGGGTGAATCAGAAGAAGTAGAAGAAGGAGAAGGAGAAGTTGAAGTCTGGAGGGTGAAGCAGAAGAAGTAGAAGATGGAGAAGGAGAAGGTGAAGTCAGGAGGGTGAATCAGAAGAAGTAGAAGAAGGAGAAGGAGAAGGTGAAGTCAGGAGGGTGAATCAGAAGAAGCAGAAGATGGAGAAGGAGAAGGTGAAGTCTGGAGGGTGAATCAGAAGAATCAGAAGAAGGAGAAGGAGAAGGTGAAGTCTGGAGGGTGAATCAGAAGAAGCAAAGGAAGGAGAAGGAGAAGGTGAAGTCTGGAGGGTGAATCAGAAGAAGCAGAATAAGGAGAAGGAGAAGTTGAAGTCTGGAGGGTGAATCAGAAGAAGCAGAATAAGAAGAAGGAGAAGGTGAAGTCTGGAGGGTGAATCAGAAGAAGCAGAAGAAGGAGAAGGAGAAGGTGAAGTCTGGAGGGTGAATCAGAAGAAGTAGAAGAAGGAGAAGGAGAAGGTGAAGTCTGGAGGGTGAAGCAGAAGAAGTAGAAGAAGGAGAAGGAGAAGGTGAAGTCAGGAGGGTGAATCAGAAGAAGTAGAAGAAGGAGAAGGAGAAGGTGAAGTCAGGAGGGTGAATCAGAAGAAGCAGAAGAAGGAGAAGGAGAAGGTGAAGTCTGGAGGGTGAATCAGAAGAATCAGAAGAAGAAGAAGGAGAAGGTGAAGTCTGGAGGATGAATCAGAAGAAGCAGAAGAAAGAGAAGGAGAAGGTGAAGTCTGGAGGGTGAAGCAGAAGAAACAGAAGAAGGAGAAGGAGAAGGTGAAGACTGGAGGGTGAATCAGAAGAAGTAGAAGAAGGAGAAGGAGAAGGTGAAGTCTGGAGGGTGAATCAGAAGAAGTAGAAGAAGGAGAAGGAGAAGGTGAAGTCTGGAGGGTGAATCAGAAGAAGCAGAAGAAGGAGAAGGAGAAGATGAAGTCTGGAGGGTGAATCAGAAGAAGTAGAAGAAGGAGAAGGAGAAGGTGAAGTCTGGAGGGTGAATCAGAAGTAGTAGAAGAAGGAGAAGGAGAAGGTGAAGTCTGGAGGGTGAATCAGAAGAAACAGAAGAAGGAGAAGGAGAAGGTGAAGTCTGGAGGGTGAATCAGAAGAAGTAGAAGAAGGAGAAGGAGAAGGTGTAGTCTGGAGGGTGAATCAGAAGAAGTAGACGAAGGAGAAGGATAAGGTGAAGTCTGGAGGGTGAATCAGAAGAAGCAGAAGAAGGAGATGGAGAAGGTGAAGTCTGGAGGGTGAATCAGAAGAAGTAGAAGAAGGAGAAGGAGAAAGTGAAGTCTGGAGGGTGAATTAGAAGAAGTAGAAGAAGGAGAAGGAGAAGGTGAAGTCTGGAGGGTGAAGCAGAAGAAGTAGAAGAAGGAGAAGGAGAAGGTGAAGTCAGGAGGGTGAATCAGAAGATGTAGAAGAAGGAGAAGGAGAAGGTGAAGTCAGGAGGGTGAATCAGAAGAAGCAGAAGAAGGAGAAGGAGAAGGTGAAGTCTGGAGGGTGAATCAGAAGAATCAGAAGAAGGAGAAGGAGAAGGTGAAGTCTGGAGGGTGAATCAGAAGAAGCAGAAGAAAGAGAAGGAGAAGGTGAAGTCTGGAGGGTGAATCAGAAGAAGTAGAAGAAGGAGAAGGAGAAGGTGAAGTCTGGAGGGTGAATCAGAAGAAGCAGAAGAAGGAGAAGGAGAAGGTGAAGTCTGGAGGGTGAATCAGAAGAAGCAGACGAAGGAGAAGGAGAAGGTGAAGTCTGGAGGGTGAATCAGAAGAAGCAGAAGAAGGAGATGGAGAAGGTGAAGTCTGGAGGGTGAATCAGAAGAAGTAGAAGAAGGAGAAGGTGAAGGTGAAGTCTGGAGTGTGAATCAGAAGAAGCAGAAGAAGGAGAAGGAGAAGGTGAAGTCTGGAGGGTGAATCAGAAGAAGCAGAAGAAGGAGAAGGAGAAGGTGAAGTCTGGAGGGTGATTCAGAAGAAGCAGAATAAGGAGAAGGAGAAGGTGAAGTCTGGAGGGTGAATCAGAAGAAGCAGAAGAAGGAGAAGGAGAAGGTGAAGTCTGGAGGGTGAATCAGAAGAAGTAGAAGAAGGAGAAGGAGAAGGTGAAGTCTGGAGGGTGAATCAGAAGAAGTAGAAGAAGGAGAAGGAGAAGGTGAAGTCTGGAGGGTGAATCAGAAGAAGTAGAAGAAGGAGAAGGAGAAGGTGAAGTCTGGAGGGTGAAGCAGAAGAAGTAGAAGAAGGAGAAGGAGAAGGTGAAGTCAGGAGGGTGAATCAGAAGATGTAGAAGAAGGAGAAGGAGAAGGTGAAGTCAGGAGGGTGAATCAGAAGAAGCAGAAGAAGGAGAAGGAGAAGGTGAAGTCTGGAGGGTGAATCAGAAGAAGTAGAAGAAGGAGAAGGAGAAGGTGAAGTCTGGAGGGTGAATCAGAAGAAGCAGAAGAAGGAGAAGGAGAAGGGGAAGTCTGGAGGGTGAATCAGAAGAAGCAGAAGAAGGAGAAGGAGAAGGTGAAGTCTGGAGGGTGAATCAGAAGAAGCAGAAGAAGGAGAAGGAGAAGGTGAAGTCTGGAGGGTGAATCAGAAGAAGCAGAATAAGGAGAAGGAGAAGGTGAAGTCTGGAGGGTGAATCAGAAGAAGCAGAAGAAGGAGAAGGAGAAGGTGAAGTCTGGAGGGTGAATCAGAAGAAGCAGAAGAAGGAGAAGGAGAAGGTGAAGTCAGGAGGGTGAATCAGAAGAAGCAGAAGAAGGAGAAGGAGAAGGTGAAGTTAGGAGGGTGAATCAGAAGAAGCAGAAGAAGGAGAAGGAGCAGGTGAAGTCAGGGGGGTGTAGCAGAAGAAGTAGAAGAAGGAGAAGGAGAAGGTGAAGTCAGGACGGTGAAGCAGAAGAAGCAGAAGAAGGAGAAGGAGAAGGTGAAGCCTGGAGGGCGCAGCAGAAGAAGCAGAAGAAGGAGAAGGAGAAGGTGAAGTCTGGAGGGTGAATCAGAAGAAGTAGAAGAAGGAGAAGGAGAAGGTGAAGTCTGGAGGGTGAATCAGAAGAAGTAGAAGAAGGAGAAGGAGAAGGTGAAGTCTGGAGGGTGAATCAGAAGAAGTAGAAGAAGGAGAAGGAGAAGGTGAAGTCTGGAGGGTGAAGCAGAAGAAGTAGAAGAAGGAGAAGGAGAAGGTGAAGTCAGGAGGGTGAATCAGAAGATGTAGAAGAAGGAGAAGGAGAAGGTGAAGTCAGGAGGGTGAATCAGAAGAAGCAGAAGAAGGAGAAGGAGAAGGTGAAGTCTGGAGGGTGAATCAGAAGAAGTAGAAGAAGGAGAAGGAGAAGGTGAAGTCTGGAGGGGGAATCAGAAGAAGCAGAAGAAGGAGAAGGAGAAGGGGAAGTCTGGAGGGTGAATCAGAAGAAGCAGAAGAAGGAGAAGGAGAGGGTGAAGTCTGGAGGGTGAATCAGAAGAAGCAGAAGAAGGAGAAGGAGAAGGTGAAGTCTGGAGGGTGAATCAGAAGAAGCAGAATAAGGAGAAGGAGAAGGTGAAGTCTGGAGGGTGAATCAGAAGAAGCAGAAGAAGGAGAAGGAGAAGGTGAAGTCTGGAGGGTGAATCAGAAGAAGCAGAAGAAGGAGAAGGAGAAGGTGAAGTCAGGAGGGTGAATCAGAAGAAGCAGAAGAAGGAGAAGGAGAAGGTGAAGTTAGGAGGGTGAATCAGAAGAAGCAGAAGAAGGAGAAGGAGCAGGTGAAGTCAGGGGGGTGTAGCAGAAGAAGTAGAAGAAGGAGAAGGAGAAGGTGAAGTCAGGACGGTGAAGCAGAAGAAGCAGAAGAAGGAGAAGGAGAAGGTGAAGCCTGGATGGCGCAGCAGAAGAAGCAGAAGAAGGAGAAGGAGAAGGTGAAGTCTGAAGTGTGAAGCAGAAGAAGGGGAAGAAGGAGAAGGAGAAGGTGAAGTCTGGAGGGCGCAGCAGAAGAAGCAGAAGAAGGAGAATGAGAAGGTGAAGTCTGGAGGGTGAATCAGAAGAAGCAGAAGAAGGAGAAGGAGAAGGTGAAGTCTGGAGGGTGAATCAGAAGAAGCAGAAGAAGGAGAAGGAGAAGGTGAAGTCTGGAGGGTGATTCAGAAGAAGCAGAATAAGGAGAAGGAGAAGGTGAAGTCTGGAGGGTGAATCAGAAGAAGCAGAAGAAGGAGAAGGAGAAGGTGAAGTCTGGAGGGTGAATCAGAAGAAGTAGAAGAAGGAGAAGGAGAAGGTGAAGTCTGGAGGGTGAATCAGAAGAAGTAAAAGAAGGAGAAGGAGAAGGTGAAGTCTGGAGGGTGAATCAGAAGAAGTAGAAGAAGGAGAAGGAGAAGGTGAAGTCTGGAGGGTGAAGCAGAAGAAGTAGAAGAAGGAGAAGGAGAAGGTGAAGTCAGGAGGGTGAATCAGAAGATGTAGAAGAAGGAGAAGGAGAAGGTGAAGTCAGGAGGGTGAATCAGAAGAAGCAGAAGAAGGAGAAGGAGAAGGTGAAGTCTGGAGGGTGAAGCAGAAGAAGCAGAAGAAGGAGAAGGAGAAGGTGAAGCCTGGAGGGCGCAGCAGAAGAAGCAGAAGAAGGAGAAGGAGAAGGTGAAGTCTGGAGGGCGCAGCAGAAGAAGCAGAAGAAGGAGAAGGAGAAGGTGAAGTCTGGAGGGTGAATCAGAAGAAGCAGAATAAGGAGAAGGAGAAGGTGAAGTCTGGATGGTGAATCAGAAGAAGCAGAAGAAGGAGAAGGAGAAGGTGAAGTCTGGAGGGTGAATCAGAAGAAGCAGAAGAAGGAGAAGGAGAAGGTGAAGTCAGGAGGGTGAATCAGAAGAAGCAGAAGAAGGAGAAGGAGAAGGTGAAGTTAGGAGGGTGAATCAGAAGAAGCAGAAGAAGGAGAAGGAGCAGGTGAAGTCAGGGGGGTGTAGCAGAAGAAGTAGAAGAAGGAGAAGGAGAAGGTGAAGTCAGGACGGTGAAGCAGAAGAAGCAGAAGAAGGAGAAGGAGAAGGTGAAGCCTGGAGGGCGCAGCAGAAGAAGCAGAAGAAGGAGAAGGAGAAGGTGAAGTCTGGAGGGTGAATCAGAAGAAGTAGAAGAAGGAGAAGGAGAAGGTGAAGTCTGGAGGGTGAATCAGAAGAAGTAGAAGAAGGAGAAGGAGAAGGTGAAGTCTGGAGGGTGAATCAGAAGAAGTAGAAGAAGGAGAAGGAGAAGGTGAAGTCTGGAGGGTGAAGCAGAAGAAGTAGAAGAAGGAGAAGGAGAAGGTGAAGTCAGGAGGGTGAATCAGAAGATGTGGAAGAAGGAGAAGGAGAAGGTGAAGTCAGGAGGGTGAATCAGAAGAAGCAGAAGAAGGAGAGGAGAAGGTGAAGTCTGGAGGGTGAATCAGAAGAAGTAGAAGAAGGAGAAGGAGAAGGTGAAATCAGGACGGTGAAGCAGAAGAAGCAGAAGAAGGAGAAGGAGAAGGTGAAGCCTGGAGGGCGCAGCAGAAGAAGCAGAAGAAGGAGAAGGAGAAGGTGAAGTCTGGAGTGTGAAGCAGAAGAAGGAGAAGAAGGAGAAGGAGAAGGTGAAGTCTGGAGGGCGCAGCAGAAGAAGCAGAAGAAGGAGAATGAGAAGGTGAAGTCTGGAGGGTGAATCAGAAGAAGTAGAAGAAGGAGAAGGAGAAGGTGAAGTCTGGAGGGTGAAGCAGAAGAATTAGAAGAAGGAGAAGGAGAAGGTGAAGTCAGGAGGGTGAATCAGAAGAAGTAGAAGAAGGAGAAGGAGAAGGTGAAGTCAGGAGGTTGAATCAGAAGAAGCAGAAGAAGGAGAAGGAGAATGTGAAGTCTGGAGGGTGAATCAGAAGAAGTAGAAGAAGGAGAAGGAGAAGGTGAAGTCTGGAGGGTGAATCAGAAGAAGCAGAAGAAGGAGAAGGAGAAGGTGAAGTCTGGAGGGTGAATCAGAAGAAGCAGAAGAAGGAGAAGGAGAAGGTGAAGTCTGGAGGGTGAATCAGAAGAAGCAGAAGAAGGAGAAGGAGAAGGTGAAGTCTGGAGGGTGAATCAGAAGAAGCAGAATAAGGAGAAGGAGAAGGTGAAGTCTGGAGGGTGAATCAGAAGAAGCAGAAGAAGGAGAAGGAGAAGGTGAAGTCTGGAGGGTGAATCAGAAGAAGTAGAAGAAGGAGAAGGAGAAGGTGAAGTCTGGAGGGTGAAGCAGAAGAAGTAGAAGAAGGAGAAGGAGAAGGTGAAGTCAGGAGGGTGAATCAGAAGAAGTAGAAGAAGGAGAAGGAGAAGGTGAAGTCAGGAGGGTGAATCAGAAGAAGCAGAAGAAGGAGATAGAGAAGGTGAAGTCTGGAGGGTGAATCAGAAGAATCAGAAGAAGGAGAAGGAGAAGGTGAAGTCTGGAGGGTGAAGCAGTAGAAGCAGAAGAAAGAGAAGGAGAAGGTGAAGTCTGGAGGGTGAAGCAGAAGAAACAGAAGAAGGAGAAGGAGAAGGTGAAGACTGGAGGGTGAATCAGAAGAAGTCGAAGAAGGAGAAGGAGAAGGTGAAGTCTGGAGGGTGAATCAGAAGAAGTAGAAGAAGGAGAAGGAGAAGGTGAAGTCTGGAGGGTGAATCAGAAGAAGCAGAAGAAGGAGAAGGAGAAGGTGATGTCTGGAGGGTGAATCAGAAGAAGCAGAAGAAGGAGAAGGAGAAGATGAAGTCTGGAGGGTGAATCAGAAGAAGTAGAAGAAGGAGAAGGAGAAGGTGAGGTCTGGAGGGTGAATCAGAAGAAGCAGAAGAAGGAGAAGGAGAAGGTGAAGTCTGGAGGGTGAATCAGAAGAAGCAGAAGAAGGAGAAGGAGAAGGTGAAGTCTGGAGGGTGAATCAGAAGAAGCAGAAGAAGGAGAAGGAGAAGGTGAAGTCAGGAGGGTGAATCAGAAGAAGCAGAAGAAGGAGAAGGAGAAGGTGAATTTAGGAGGGTGAATCAGAAGAAGCAGAAAAAGGAGAAGGAGCAGGTGAAGTCAAGGGGGTGTAGCAGAAGAAGTAGAAGAAGGAGAAGGAGAAGGTGAAGTCAGGACGGTGAAGCAGAAGAAGCAGAAGAAGGAGAAGGAGAAGGTGAAGCCTGGAGGGCGCAGCAGAAGAAGCAGAAGAAGGAGAAGGAGAAGGTGAAGTCTGGAGTGTGAAGCAGAAGAAGCAGAAGAAGGAGAAGGAGAAGGTGAAGTCTGGAGGGCGCAGCATAAGAAGCAGAAGAAGGAGAATGAGAAGGTGAAGTCTGGAGGGTGAATCAGAAGAAGCAGAAGAAGGAGAAGGAGAAGGTGAAGTCTGGAGGGTGAATCAGAAGAAGTAGAAGAAGGAGAAGGAGAAGGTGAAGTCTGGAGGGTGAAGCAGAAGAAGTAGAAGAAGGAGAAGGAGAAGGTGAAGTCAGGAGGGTGAATCAGAAGAAGTAGAAGAAGGAGAAGGAGAAGGTGAAGTCAGGAGGGTGAATCAGAAGAAGCAGAAGATGGAGAAGGAGAAGGTGAAGTCTGGAGGGTGAATCAGAAGAATCAGAAGAAGGAGAAGGAGAAGGTGAAGTCTGGAGGGTGAATCAGAAGAAGCAGTAGAAAGAGAAGGAGAAGGTGAAGTCTGGAGGGTGAAGCAGAAGAAACAGAAAAAGGAGAAGGAGAAGGTGAAGACTGGAGGGTGAATCAGAAGAAGTAGAAGAAGGAGAAGGAGACGGTGAAGTCTGGAGGGTGAATCAGAAGAAGTGGAAGAAGGAGAAGGAGAAGTTGAAGTCTGGAGGGTGAATCAGAAGAAGCAGAAGAAGGAGAAGGAGAAGGTGAAGTCTGGAGGGTGAATCAGAAGAAGCAGAAGAAGGAGAAGGAGAAGATGAAGTCTGGAGGGTGAATCAGAAGAAGTAGAGGAAGGAGAAGGAGAAGGTGATATCTGGAGGGTGAATCAGAAGAAGTAGAAGAAGGAGAAGGAGAAGGTGAAGTCTGGAGGGTGAATCAGAAGAAACAGAAGAAGGAGAAGGAGAAGGTGAAGTCTGGAGGGTGAATCAGAAGAAGTAGAAGAAGGAGAAGGAGAAGGTGTAGTCTGGAGGGTGAATCAGAAGAAGTAGACGAAGGAGAAGGAGAAGGTGAAGTCTGGAGGGTGAATCAGAAGAAGCAGAAGAAGGAGAAGGAGAAGGTGAAGTCTGGAGGGTGAATCAGAAGAAGTAGAAGAAGGAGAAGGAGAAGGTGAAGTCTGGAGGGTGAATCAGAAGAAGCAGAAGAAGGAGAAGGAGAAGGTGAAGTCTGGAGGGTGAATCAGAAGAAGCAGAAGAAGGAGAAGGAGAAGGCGAAGTCTGGAGGGTGAATCAGAAGAAGCAGAATAAGGAGAAGGAGAAGGTGAAGTCTGGAGGGTGAATCAGAAGAAGCAGAAGAAGGAGAAGGAGAAGGTGAAGTCTGGAGGGTGAATCAGAAGAAGTAGAAGAAGGAGAAGGAGAAGGTGAAGTCTGGAGGGTGAATCAGAAGAAGTATAAGAAGGAGAAGGAGAAGGTGAAGTCTGGAGGGTGAATCAGAAGAAGTAGAAGAAGGACAAGGAGAAGGTGAAGTCTGGAGGGTGAAGCAGAAGAAGTAGATGAAGGAGAAGGAGAAGGTGAAGTCAGGAGGGTGAATCAGAAGAAGTAGAAGAAGGAGAAGGAGAAGGTGAGTTCTGGAGGGTGAATCAGAAGAAGCAGAAGAAGGAGAAGGAGAAGGTGAAGTCTGGAGGGTGAATCAGAAGAATCAGAAGAAGGAGAAGGAGAAGGTGAAGTCTGGAGGGTGAATCAGAAGAAGCAGAAGGAAGAGAAGGAGAAGGTGAAGTCTGGAGGGTGAAGCAGAAGAAACAGAAGAAGGAGAAGGAGAAGGTGTAGACTGGAGAGTGAATCAGAAGAAGTAGAAGAAGGAGAAGGAGAAGGTGAAGTCTGGAGGGTGAATCAGAAGAAGTAGAAGAAGGAGAAGGAGAAGGTGAAGTCTGGAGGTGAATCAGAAGAAGCAGAAGAAGGAGAAGGAGAAGGTGAAGTCTGGAGGGTGAATCAGAAGAAGGAGAAGAAGGAGAAGGAGAAGATGAAGTCTGGAGGGTGAATCAGAAGAAGTAGAAGAAGGAGAAGGAGAAGGTGAAGTCTGGAGGCTGAATCAGAAGAAGTAGAAGAAGGAGAAGGAGAAGGTGAAGTCTGGAGGGTGAATCAGAAGAAGCAGAAGAAGGAGAAGGAGAAGATGAAGTCTGGAGGGTGAATCAGAGGAAGCAGAAGAAGGAGAAGGAGAAGGTGAAGTCTGGAGGGTGAATCAGAAGAAGCAGAAGAAGGAGAAGGAGAAGGGGAAGTCTGGAGGGTGAATCAGAAGAAGCAGAAGAAGGAGAAGGAGAAGGTGAAGTCAGGAGGGTGAATCAGAAGAAGCAGAAGAAGGAGAAGGAGAAGGTGAATTTAGGAGGGTGAATCAGAAGAAGCAGAAGAAGGAGAAGGAGCAGGTGAAGTCAGGGGGTGTAGCAGAAGAAGTAGAAGAAGGAGAAGGAGAAGGTGAAGTCAGGACGGTGAAGCAGAAGAAGCAGAAGAAGGAGAAGGAGAAGGTGAAGCCTGGAGGGCGCAGCAGAAGAAGCAGAAGAAGGAGAAGGAGAAGGTGAAGTCTGGAGTGTGAAGCAGAAGAAGCAGAAGAAGCAGAAGAAGGAGAAGGAGAAGGTGAAGTCTGGAGGGCGCAGCAGAAGAAGCAGAAGAAGGAGAATGAGAAGGTGAAGTCTGGAGGGTGAATCAGAAGAAGCAGAAGAAGGAGAAGGAGAAGGTGAAGTCTGGAGGGTGAATCAGAAGAAGTAGAAGAAGGAGAAGGAGAAGGTGAAGTCTGGAGGGTGAAGCAGAAGAAGTAGAAGAAGGAGAAGGAGAAGGTGAAGTCAGGAGGGTGAATCAGAAGAAGTAGAAGAAGGAGAAGGAGAAGGTGAAGTCAGGAGGGTGAATCAGAAGAAGCAGATGAAGGAGAAGGAGAAGGTGAAGTCTGGAGGGTGAATCAGAAGAATCAGAAGAATGAGAAGGAGAAGGTGAAGTCTGGAGGGTGAATCAGAAGAAGCAGAAGAAAGAGAAGGAGAAGGTGAAGTATGGAGGGTGAAGCAGAAGAAACAAAAAAAGGAGAAGGAGAAGGTGAAGACTGGAGGGTGAATCAGAAGAAGTAGAAGAAGGAGAAGGAGAAGGTGAAGTCTGGAGGGTGGATCAGAAGAAGTGGAAGAAGGAGAAGGAGAAGTTGAAGTCTGGAGGGTGAATCAGAAGAAGCAGAAGAAGGAGAAGGAGAAGGTCAAGTCTGGAGGGTGAATCAGAAGAAGCAGAAGAAGGAGAAGGAGATGATGAAGTCTGGAGGGTGAATCAGAAGAAGTAGAAGAAGGAGAAGGAGAAGGTGAAGTCTGGAGGGTGAATCAGAAGAAGTAGAAGAAGGAGAAGGAGAAGATGAAGTCTGGAGGGTGAATCAGAAGAAACAGAAGAAGGAGAAGGAGAAGGTGAAATCTGGAGGGTGAATCAGAAGAAGTAGAAGAAGGAGAAGGAGAAGGTGTAGTCTGGAGGGTGAATCAGAAGAAGTAGACGAAGGAGAAGGAGAAGGTGAAGTCTGGAGGGTGAATCAGAAGAAGCAGAAGAAGGAGAAGGAGAAGGTGAAGTCTGAAGGGTGAATCAGAAGAAGTAGAAGAAGGAGAAGGAGAAGGTGAAGTCTGGAGGGTGAATCAGAAGAAGCAGAAGAAGGAGAAGGAGAAGGTGAAGTCTGGAGGGTGAATCAGAAGAAGCAGAAGAAGGAGAAGGAGAAGGTGAAGTCTGGAGGGTGAATCAGAAGAAGCAGAATAAGGAGAAGGAGAAGGTGAAGTCTGGAGGGTGAATCAGAAGAAGCAGAAGAAGGAGAAGGAGAAGGTGAAGTCTGGAGGGTGAATCAGAAGAAGTAGAAGAAGGAGAAGGAGAAAGTGAAGTCTGGAGGGTGAATCAGAAGAAGTATAAGAAGGAGAAGGAGAAGGTGAAGTCTGGAGGGTGAATCAGAAGAAGTAGAAGAAGGAGAAGGAGAAGGTGAAGTCTGGAGGGTGAAGCAGAAGAAGTAGATGAAGGAGAAGGAGAAGGTGAAGTCAGGAGGGTGAATCAGAAGAAGTAGAAGAAGGAGAAGGAGAATGTGAGTTCTGGAGGGTGAATCAGAAGAAGCAGAAGGAGAAGGAGAAGGTGAAGTCTGGAGGGTGAATCAGAAGAAGTAGAAGAAGGAGAAGGAGAAGGTGAAGTCTGGAGGGTGAATCAGAAGAAGCAGAAGAAGGAGAAGGAGAAGGTGAAGTCTGGAGGGTGAATCAGAAGAAGCAGAAGAAGGAGAAGGAGAAGGTGAAGTCTGGAGGGTGAATCAGAAGAAGCAGAAGAAGGAGAAGGAGAAGGTGAAGTCTGGAGGGTGAATCAGAAGAAGCAGAATAAGGAGAAGGAGAAGGTGAAGTCTGGAGGGTGAATCAGAAGAAGCAGAAGAAGGAGAAGGAGAAGGTGAAGTCTGGAGGGTGAATCAGAAGAAGTAGAAGAAGGAGAAGGAGAAGGTGAAGTCTGGAGGGTGAAGCAGAAGAAGTAGAAGAAGGAGAAGGAGAAGGTGAAGTCAGGAGGGTGAATCAGAAGAAGTAGAAGAAGGAGAAGGAGAAGGTGAAGTCAGGAGGGTGAATCAGAAGAAGCAGAAGAAGGAGATAGAGAAGGTGAAGTCTGGAGGGTGAATCAGAAGAATCAGAAGAAGGAGAAGGAGAAGGTGAAGTCTGGAGGGTGAAGCAGTAGAAGCAGAAGAAAGAGAAGGAGAAGGTGAAGTCTGGAGGGTGAAGCAGAAGAAACAGAAGAAGGAGAAGGAGAAGGTGAAGACTGGAGGGTGAATCAGAAGAAGTCGAAGAAGGAGAAGGAGAAGGTGAAGTCTGGAGGGTGAATCAGAAGAAGTAGAAGAAGGAGAAGGAGAAGGTGAAGTCTGGAGGGTGAATCAGAAGAAGCAGAAGAAGGAGAAGGAGATGGTGATGTCTGGAGGGTGAATCAGAAGAAGCAGAAGAAGGAGAAGGAGAAGATGAAGTCTGGAGGGTGAATCAGAAGAAGTAGAAGAAGGAGAAGGAGAAGGTGAGGTCTGGAGGGTGAATCAGAAGAAGCAGAAGAAGGAGAAGGAGAAGGTGAAGTCTGGAGGGTGAATCAGAAGAAGCAGAAGAAGGAGAAGGAGAAGGTGAAGTCTGGAGGGTGAATCAGAAGAAGCAGAAGAAGGAGAAGGAGAAGGTGAAGTCAGGAGGGTGAATCAGAAGAAGCAGAAGAAGGAGAAGGAGAAGGTGAATTTAGGAGGGTGAATCAGAAGAAGCAGAAAAAGGAGAAGGAGCAGGTGAAGTCAAGGGGGTGTAGCAGAAGAAGTAGAAGAAGGAGAAGGAGAAGGTGAAGTCAGGACGGTGAAGCAGAAGAAGCAGAAGAAGGAGAAGGAGAAGGTGAAGCCTGGAGGGCGCAGCAGAAGAAGCAGAAGAAGGAGAAGGAGAAGGTGAAGTCTGGAGTGTGAAGCAGAAGAAGCAGAAGAAGGAGAAGGAGAAGGTGAAGTCTGGAGGGCGCAGCATAAGAAGCAGAAGAAGGAGAATGAGAAGGTGAAGTCTGGAGGGTGAATCAGAAGAAGCAGAAGAAGGAGAAGGAGAAGGTGAAGTCTGGAGGGTGAATCAGAAGAAGTAGAAGAAGGAGAAGGAGAAGGTGAAGTCTGGAGGGTGAAGCAGAAGAAGTAGAAGAAGGAGAAGGAGAAGGTGAAGTCAGGAGGGTGAATCAGAAGAAGTAGAAGAAGGAGAAGGAGAAGGTGAAGTCAGGAGGGTGAATCAGAAGAAGCAGAAGATGGAGAAGGAGAAGGTGAAGTCTGGAGGGTGAATCAGAAGAATCAGAAGAAGGAGAAGGAGAAGGTGAAGTCTGGAGGGTGAATCAGAAGAAGCAGTAGAAAGAGAAGGAGAAGGTGAAGTCTGGAGGGTGAAGCAGAAGAAACAGAAAAAGGAGAAGGAGAAGGTGAAGACTGGAGGGTGAATCAGAAGAAGTAGAAGAAGGAGAAGGAGACGGTGAAGTCTGGAGGGTGAATCAGAAGAAGTGGAAGAAGGAGAAGGAGAAGTTGAAGTCTGGAGGGTGAATCAGAAGAAGCAGAAGAAGGAGAAGGAGAAGGTGAAGTCTGGAGGGTGAATCAGAAGAAGCAGAAGAAGGAGAAGGAGAAGATGAAGTCTGGAGGGTGAATCAGAAGAAGTAGAGGAAGGAGAAGGAGAAGGTGATATCTGGAGGGTGAATCAGAAGAAGTAGAAGAAGGAGAAGGAGAAGGTGAAGTCTGGAGGGTGAATCAGAAGAAACAGAAGAAGGAGAAGGAGAAGGTGAAGTCTGGAGGGTGAATCAGAAGAAGTAGAAGAAGGAGAAGGAGAAGGTGTAGTCTGGAGGGTGAATCAGAAGAAGTAGACGAAGGAGAAGGAGAAGGTGAAGTCTGGAGGGTGAATCAGAAGAAGCAGAAGAAGGAGAAGGAGAAGGTGAAGTCTGGAGGGTGAATCAGAAGAAGTAGAAGAAGGAGAAGGAGAAGGTGAAGTCTGGAGGGTGAATCAGAAGAAGCAGAAGAAGGAGAAGGAGAAGGTGAAGTCTGGAGGGTGAATCAGAAGAAGCAGAAGAAGGAGAAGGAGAAGGTGAAGTCTGGAGGGTGAATCAGAAGAAGCAGAATAAGGAGAAGGAGAAGGTGAAGTCTGGAGGGTGAATCAGAAGAAGCAGAAGAAGGAGAAGGAGAAGGTGAAGTCTGGAGGGTGAATCAGAAGAAGTAGAAGAAGGAGAAGGAGAAGGTGAAGTCTGGAGGGTGAATCAGAAGAAGTATAAGAAGGAGAAGGAGAAGGTGAAGTCTGGAGGGTGAATCAGAAGAAGTAGAAGAAGGACAAGGAGAAGGTGAAGTCTGGAGGGTGAAGCAGAAGAAGTAGATGAAGGAGAAGGAGAAGGTGAAGTCAGGAGGGTGAATCAGAAGAAGTAGAAGAAGGAGAAGGAGAAGGTGAGTTCTGGAGGGTGAATCAGAAGAAGCAGAAGAAGGAGAAGGAGAAGGTGAAGTCTGGAGGGTGAATCAGAAGAATCAGAAGAAGGAGAAGGAGAAGGTGAAGTCTGGAGGGTGAATCAGAAGAAGCAGAAGGAAGAGAAGGAGAAGGTGAAGTCTGGAGGGTGAAGCAGAAGAAACAGAAGAAGGAGAAGGAGAAGGTGTAGACTGGAGAGTGAATCAGAAGAAGTAGAAGAAGGAGAAGGAGAAGGTGAAGTCTGGAGGGTGAATCAGAAGAAGTAGAAGAAGGAGAAGGAGAAGGTGAAGTCTGGAGGTGAATCAGAAGAAGCAGAAGAAGGAGAAGGAGAAGGTGAAGTCTGGAGGGTGAATCAGAAGAAGGAGAAGAAGGAGAAGGAGAAGATGAAGTCTGGAGGGTGAATCAGAAGAAGTAGAAGAAGGAGAAGGAGAAGGTGAAGTCTGGAGGCTGAATCAGAAGAAGTAGAAGAAGGAGAAGGAGAAGGTGAAGTCTGGAGGGTGAATCAGAAGAAGCAGAAGAAGGAGAAGGAGAAGATGAAGTCTGGAGGGTGAATCAGAGGAAGCAGAAGAAGGAGAAGGAGAAGGTGAAGTCTGGAGGGTGAATCAGAAGAAGCAGAAGAAGGAGAAGGAGAAGGGGAAGTCTGGAGGGTGAATCAGAAGAAGCAGAAGAAGGAGAAGGAGAAGGTGAAGTCAGGAGGGTGAATCAGAAGAAGCAGAAGAAGGAGAAGGAGAAGGTGAATTTAGGAGGGTGAATCAGAAGAAGCAGAAGAAGGAGAAGGAGCAGGTGAAGTCAGGGGGTGTAGCAGAAGAAGTAGAAGAAGGAGAAGGAGAAGGTGAAGTCAGGACGGTGAAGCAGAAGAAGCAGAAGAAGGAGAAGGAGAAGGTGAAGCCTGGAGGGCGCAGCAGAAGAAGCAGAAGAAGGAGAAGGAGAAGGTGAAGTCTGGAGTGTGAAGCAGAAGAAGCAGAAGAAGCAGAAGAAGGAGAAGGAGAAGGTGAAGTCTGGAGGGCGCAGCAGAAGAAGCAGAAGAAGGAGAATGAGAAGGTGAAGTCTGGAGGGTGAATCAGAAGAAGCAGAAGAAGGAGAAGGAGAAGGTGAAGTCTGGAGGGTGAATCAGAAGAAGTAGAAGAAGGAGAAGGAGAAGGTGAAGTCTGGAGGGTGAAGCAGAAGAAGTAGAAGAAGGAGAAGGAGAAGGTGAAGTCAGGAGGGTGAATCAGAAGAAGTAGAAGAAGGAGAAGGAGAAGGTGAAGTCAGGAGGGTGAATCAGAAGAAGCAGATGAAGGAGAAGGAGAAGGTGAAGTCTGGAGGGTGAATCAGAAGAATCAGAAGAATGAGAAGGAGAAGGTGAAGTCTGGAGGGTGAATCAGAAGAAGCAGAAGAAAGAGAAGGAGAAGGTGAAGTATGGAGGGTGAAGCAGAAGAAACAAAAAAAGGAGAAGGAGAAGGTGAAGACTGGAGGGTGAATCAGAAGAAGTAGAAGAAGGAGAAGGAGAAGGTGAAGTCTGGAGGGTGGATCAGAAGAAGTGGAAGAAGGAGAAGGAGAAGTTGAAGTCTGGAGGGTGAATCAGAAGAAGCAGAAGAAGGAGAAGGAGAAGGTCAAGTCTGGAGGGTGAATCAGAAGAAGCAGAAGAAGGAGAAGGAGATGATGAAGTCTGGAGGGTGAATCAGAAGAAGTAGAAGAAGGAGAAGGAGAAGGTGAAGTCTGGAGGGTGAATCAGAAGAAGTAGAAGAAGGAGAAGGAGAAGATGAAGTCTGGAGGGTGAATCAGAAGAAACAGAAGAAGGAGAAGGAGAAGGTGAAATCTGGAGGGTGAATCAGAAGAAGTAGAAGAAGGAGAAGGAGAAGGTGTAGTCTGGAGGGTGAATCAGAAGAAGTAGACGAAGGAGAAGGAGAAGGTGAAGTCTGGAGGGTGAATCAGAAGAAGCAGAAGAAGGAGAAGGAGAAGGTGAAGTCTGAAGGGTGAATCAGAAGAAGTAGAAGAAGGAGAAGGAGAAGGTGAAGTCTGGAGGGTGAATCAGAAGAAGCAGAAGAAGGAGAAGGAGAAGGTGAAGTCTGGAGGGTGAATCAGAAGAAGCAGAAGAAGGAGAAGGAGAAGGTGAAGTCTGGAGGGTGAATCAGAAGAAGCAGAATAAGGAGAAGGAGAAGGTGAAGTCTGGAGGGTGAATCAGAAGAAGCAGAAGAAGGAGAAGGAGAAGGTGAAGTCTGGAGGGTGAATCAGAAGAAGTAGAAGAAGGAGAAGGAGAAAGTGAAGTCTGGAGGGTGAATCAGAAGAAGTATAAGAAGGAGAAGGAGAAGGTGAAGTCTGGAGGGTGAATCAGAAGAAGTAGAAGAAGGAGAAGGAGAAGGTGAAGTCTGGAGGGTGAAGCAGAAGAAGTAGATGAAGGAGAAGGAGAAGGTGAAGTCAGGAGGGTGAATCAGAAGAAGTAGAAGAAGGAGAAGGAGAATGTGAGTTCTGGAGGGTGAATCAGAAGAAGCAGAAGGAGAAGGAGAAGGTGAAGTCTGGAGGGTGAATCAGATGAATCAGAAGAAGGAGAAGGAGAAGGTGAAGTCTGGAGGGTGAATCAGAAGAAGCAGAAGAAAGAGAAGGAGAAGGTGCAGTCTGGAGGGTGAAGCAGAAGAAACAGAAGAAGGAGAAGGAGAAGGTGAAGACTGGAGGGTGAATCAGAAGAAGTAGAAGAAGGAGAAGGAGAAGGTGAAGTCTGGAGGGTGAATCAGAAGAAGTAGAAGAAGGAGAAGGAGAAGGTGAAGTCTGGAGGGTGAATCAGAAGAAGCAGAAGAAGGAGAAGGAGAAGGTGAAGTCTGGAGGGTGAATCAGAAGAAGGAGAAGAAGGAGAAGGAGAAGATGAAGTCTGGAGGGTGAATCAGAAGAAGTAGAAGATGGAGAAGGAGAAGGTGAAGTCTGGAGGCTGAATCAGAAGAGGTAGAAGAAGGAGAAGGAGAAGGTGAAGTCTGGAGGGTGAATCAGAAGAAGCAGAAGAAGGAGAAGGAGAAGATGAAGTCTGGAGGGTGAATCAGAAGAAGTAGAAGAAGGAGAAGGAGAAGGTGAGGTCTGGAGGGTGAATCAGAAGAAGCAGAAGAAGGAGAAGGAGAAGGTGAAGTCTGGAGGGTGAATCAGAAGAAGCAGAAGAAGGAGAAGGAGAAGGTGAAGTCTGGAGGGTGAATCAGAAGAAGCAGAAGAAGGAGAAGGAGAAGGTGAAGTCAGGAGGGTGAATCAGAAGAAGCAGAAGAAGGAGAAGGAGAAGGTGAATTTAGGAGGGTGAATCAGAAGAAGCAGAAGAAGGAGAAGGAGCAGGTGAAGTCAGGGGGGTGTAGCAGAAGAAGTAGAAGAAGGAGAAGGAGAAGGTGAAGTCAGGACGGTGAAGCAGAAGAAGCAGAAGAAGGAGAAGGAGAAGGTGAAGCCTGGAGGGCGCAGCAGAAGAAGCAGAAGAAGGAGAAGGAGAAGGTGAAGTCTGGAGTGTGAAGCAGAAGAAGCAGAAGAAGGAGAAGGAGAAGGTGAAGTCTGGAGGGCGCAGCAGAAGAAGCAGAAGAAGGAGAATGAGAAGGTGAAGTCTGGAGGGTGAATCAGAAGAAGCAGAAGAAGGAGAAGGAGAAGGTGAAGTCTGGAGGGTGAATCAGAAGAAGTAGAAGGAGAAGGAGAAGGTGAAGTCTGGAGGGTGAAGCAGAAGAAATAGAAGAAGGAGAAGGAGAAGGTGAAGTCAGGAGGGTGAATCAGAAGAAGTAGAAGAAGGAGAAGGAGAAGGTGAAGTCAGGAGGGTGAATCAGAAGAAGCAGAAGAAGGAGAAGGAGAAGGTGAAGTCTGGAGGGTGAATCAGAAGAATCAGAAGAAGGAGAAGGAGAAGGTGAAGTCTGGAGGGTGAATCAGAAGAAGCAGAAGAAAGAGAAGGAGAAGGTGAAGTCTGGAGGGTGAAGCAGAAGAAACAAAAAAAGGAGAAGGAGAAGGTGAAGACTGGAGGGTGAATCAGAAGACGTAGAAGAAGGAGAAGGAGAAAGTGAAGTCTGGAGGGTGAATCAGAAGAAGTGGAAGAAGGAGAAGGAGAAGTTGAAGTCTGGAGGGTGAATCAGAAGAAGCAGAAGAAGGAGAAGGAGAAGGTGAAGTCTGGAGGGTGAATCAGAAGAAGCAGAAGAAGGAGAAGGAGAAGATGAAGTCTGGAGGGTGAATCAGAAGAAGTAGAAGAAGGAGAAGGAGAAGGTGAAGTCTGGAGGGTGAATCAGAAGAAGTAGAAGAAGGAGAAGGAGAAGGTGAAGTCTGGAGGGTGAAGCAGAAGAAGTAGAAGAAGGAGAAGGAGAAGGTGAAGTCAGGAGGGTGAATCAGAAGAAGTAGAAGAAGGAGAAGGAGAAGGTGAAGTCAGGAGGGTGAATCAGAAGAAGCAGAAGAAGGAGAAGGAGAAGGTGAAGTCTGGAGGGTGAATCAGAAGAATCAGAAGAAGGAGAAGGAGAAGGTGAAGTCTGGAGGGTGAATCAGAAGAAGCAGAAGAAAGAGAAGGAGAAGGTGAAGTCTGGAGGGTGAAGCAGAAGAAACAAAAAAAGGAGAAGGAGAAGGTGAAGACTGGAGGGTGAATCAGAAGAAGTAGAAGAAGGAGAAGGAGAAGGTGAAGTCTGGAGGGTGAATCAGAAGAAGTGGAAGAAGGAGAAGGAGAAGTTGAAGTCTGGAGGGTGAATCAGAAGAAGCAGAAGAAGGAGAAGGAGAAGGTGAAGTCTGGAGGGTGAATCAGAAGAAGCAGAAGAAGGAGAAGGAGAAGATGAAGTCTGGAGGGTGAATCAGAAGAAGTAGAAGAAGGAGAAGGAGAAGGTGAAGTCTGGAGGGTGAATCAGAAGAAGTAGAAGAAGGAGAAGGAGAAGATGAAGTCTGGAGGGTGAATCAGAAGAAACAGAAGAAGGAGAAGGAGAAGGTGAAGTCTGGAGGGTGAATCAGAAGAAGTAGAAGAAGGAGAAGGAGAAGGTGTAGTCTGGAGGGTGAATCAGAAGAAGTAGACGAAGGAGAAGGAGAAGGTGAAGTCTGGAGGGTGAATCAGAAGAAGCAGAAGAAGGAGAAGGAGAAGGTGAAGTCTGGAGGGTGAATCAGAAGAAGTAGAAGAAGGAGAAGGAGAAGGTGAAGTCTGGAGGGTGAATCAGAAGAAGCAGAAGAAGGAGAAGGAGAAGGTGAAGTCTGGAGGGTGAATCAGAAGAAGCAGAAGAAGGAGAAGGAGAAGGTGAAGTCTGGAGGGTGAATCAGAAGAAGCAGAATAAGGAGAAGGAGAAGGTGAAGTCTGGAGGGTGAATCAGAAGAAGCAGAAGAAGGAGAAGGAGAAGGTGAAGTCTGGAGGGTGCATCAGAAGAAGTAGAAGAAGGAGAAGGAGAAGGTGAAGTCTGGAGGGTGAATCAGAAGCAGTATAAGAAGGAGAAGGAGAAGGTGAAGTCTGGAGGGTGAATCAGAAGAAGTAGAAGAAGGAGAAGGAGAAGGTGAAGTCTGGAGGGTGAAGCAGAAGGAGTAGATGAAGGAGAAGGAGAAGGTGAAGTCAGGAGGGTGAACCAGAAGAAGTAGAAGAAGGAGAAGGAGAAGGTGAGGTCTGGAGGGTGAATCAGAAGAAGCAGAAGAAGGAGAGGGAGAAGGTGAAGTCTGGAGGGTGAATCAGAAGAATCAGAAGAAGGAGAAGGAGAAGGTGAAGTCTGGAGGGTGAATCAGAAGAAGCAGAAGAAAGAGAAGGAGAAGGTGAAGTCTGGAGGGTGAAGCAGAAGAAACAGAAGAAGGAGAAGGAGAAGGTGAAGACTGGAGGGTGAATCAGAAGAAGTAGAATAAGGAGAAGGAGAAGGTGAAGTCTGGAGGGTGAATCAGAAGAAGTAGAAGAAGGAGAAGGAGAAGGTGAAGTCTGGAGGGTGAATCAGAAGAAGCAGAAGAAGGAGAAGGAGAAGGTGAAGTCTGGAGGGTGAATCAGAAGAAGGAGAAGAAGGAGAAGGAGAAGATGAAGTCTGGAGGGTGAATCAGAAGAAGTAGAAGAAGGAGAAGGAGAAGGTGAAGTCTGGAGGCTGAATCAGAAGAAGTAGAAGAAGGAGAAGGAGAAGGTGAAGTCTGGAGGGTGAATCAGAAGAAACAGAAGAAGGAGAAGGAGAAGGTGAAGTCTGGAGGGTGTATCAGAAGAAGTAGAAGAAGGAGAAGGAGAAGGTGTAGTCTGGAGGGTGAATCAGAAGAAGTAGACGAAGGAGAAGGAGAAGGTGAAGTCTGGAGGGTGAATCAGAAGAAGCAGAAGAAGGAGAAGGAGAAGGTGAAGTCTGGAGGGTGAATCAGAAGAAGTAGAAGAAGGAGAAGGAGAAGGTGAAGTCTGGAGGGTGAATCAGAAGAAGCAGAAGAAGGAGAAGGAGAAGGTGAAGTCTGGAGGGTGAATCAGAAGAAGCAGAAGAAGGAGAAGGAGAAGGTGAAGTCTGGAGGGTGAATCAGAAGAAACAGAAGAAGGAGAAGGAGAAGGTGAAGTCTGGAGGGTGAATCAGAAGAAGTAGAAGAAGGAGAAGGAGAAGGTGTAGTCTGGAGGGTGAATCAGAAGAAGTAGACGAAGGAGAAGGAGAAGGTGAAGTCTGGAGGGTGAATCAGAAGAAGTAGAAGAAGGAGAAGGAGAAGGTGAAGTCTGGAGGGTGAATCAGAAGAAACAGAAGAAGGAGAAGGAGAAGGTGAAGTCTGGAGGGTGAATCAGAAGAAGTAGAAGAAGGAGAAGGAGAAGGTGTAGTCTGGAGGGTGAATCAGAAGAAGTAGACGAAGGAGAAGGAGAAGGTGAAGTCTGGAGGGTGAATCAGAAGAAGCAGAAGAAGGAGCAGGAGAAGATGAAGTCTGGAGGGTGAATCAGAAGAAGTAGAAGAAGGAGAAGGAGAAGGTGAAGTCTGGAGGGTGAATCAGAAGAAGCAGAAAAAGGAGAAGGAGAAGGTGAAGTCTGGAGGGTGAATCAGAAGAAGCAGAAGAAGGAGAAGGAGAAGGTGAAGTCTGGAGGGTGAATCAGAAGAAGCAGAATAAGGAGAAGGAGAAGGTGAAGTCTGGAGGGTGAATCAGAAGAAGCAGAAGAAGGAGAAGGAGAAGGTGAAGTCTGGAGGATGAATCAGAAGAAGTAGAAGAAGGAGAAGGAGAAGGTGAAGTCTGGAGGCTGAATCAGAAGAAGTAGAAGAAGGAGAAGGAGAAGGTGAAGTCTGGAGGGTGAATCAGAAGAAACAGAAGAAGGAGAAGGAGAAGGTGAAGTCTGGAGGGTGTATCAGAAGAAATAGAAGAAGGAGAAGGAGAAGGTGTAGTCTGGAGGGTGAATCAGAAGAAGTAGTCGAAGGAGAAGGAGAAGGTGAAGTCTGGAGGGTGAATCAGAAGAAGCAGAAGAAGCAGAAGGAGAAGGTGAAGTCTGGAGGGTGAATCAGAAGAAGTAGAAGAAGGAGAAGGAGAAGGTGAAGTCTGGAGGGTGAATCAGAAGAAGCAGAAGAAGGAGAAGGAGAAGGTGAAGTCTGGAGGGTGAATCAGAAGAAGCAGAAGAAGGAGAAGGAGAAGGTGAAGTCTGAAGGGTGAATCAGAAGAAACAGAAGAAGGAGAAGGAGAAGGTGAAGTCTGGAGGGTGAATCAGAAGAAGTAGAGGAAGGAGAAGGAGAAGGTGTAGTCTGGAGGGTGAATCAGAAGAAGTAGACGAAGGAGAAGGAGAAGGTGAAGTCTGGAGGGTGAATCAGAAGAAGTAGAAGAAGGAGAAGGAGAAGGTGAAGTCTGGAGGGGGAATCAGAAGAAACAGAAGAAGGAGAAGGAGAAGGTGAAGTCTGGAGGGTGAATCAGAAGAAGTAGAAGAAGGAGAAGGAGAAGGTGTAGTCTGGAGGGTGAATCAGAAGAAGTAGACGAAGGAGAAGGAGAAGGTGAAGTCTGGAGGGTGAATCAGAAGAAGCAGAAGAAGGAGAAGGAGAAGATGAAGTCTGGAGGGTGAATCAGAAGAAGTAGAAGAAGGAGAAGGAGAAGGTGAAGTCTGGAGGGTGAATCAGAAGAAGAAGAAGAAGGAGAAGGAGAAGGTGAAGTCTGGAGGGTGAATCAGAAGAAGCAGAAGAAGGAGAAGGAGAAGGTGAAGTCTGGAGGGTGAATCAGAAGAAGCAGAATAAGGAGAAGGAGAAGGTGAAGTCTGGAGGGTGAATCAGAAGAAGCAGAAGAAGGAGAAGGAGAAGGTGAAGTCTGGAGGATGAATCAGAAGAAGTAGAAGAAGGAGAAGGAGAAGGTGAAGTCTGGAGGGTGAATCAGAAAAAGTAGAAGAAGGAGAAGGAGAAGGTGAAGTCTGGAGGGTGAATCAGAAGAAGTAGAAGAAGGAGATGGAGAAGGTGAAGTCTGGAGGGTGAAGCAGAAAAAGTAGAAGAAGGAGAAGGAGAAGGTGAAGTCTGGAGGGTGAATCAGAAGAAGTAGAAGAAGGAGATGGAGAAGGTGAAGTCTGGAGGGTGAAGCAGAAGAAGTAGAAGAAGGAGAAGGAGAAGGTGAAGTCAGGAGGGTGAATCAGAAGAAGCAGAAGAAGGAGAAGGAGAAAGTGAAGTCAGGACGGTGAAGCAGAAGAAGCAGAAGAAGGAGAAGGAGAAGGTGAAGCCTGGAGGGCGCAGCAGAAGAAGCAGAAGAAGGAGAAGGAGAAGGTGAAGTCTGGAGTGTGAAGCAGAAGAAGCAGAAGAAGGAGAAGGAGAAGGTGAAGTCTGGAGGGCGCAGCAGAAGAAGCAGAAGAAGGAGAATGAGAAGGTGAAGTCTGGAGGGTGAATCAGAAGAAGCAGAAGAAGGAGAAGGAGAAGTTGAAGCCTGGAGGGCGCAGCAGAAGAAGCAGAAGAAGGAGAAGGAGAAGGTGAAGTCAGGAGGGTGAAGCAGAAGAAGCAGAAGAAGGAGAAGGAGAGGGTGAAGTCTGGAGGGTGAAGCAGAAGAAGCAGAAGAAGGAGAAGGAGAAGGTGAAGTCTGGAGGGTGAATCAGAAGAAGCAGAAGAAGGAGAAGGTGAAGGTGAAGTCTGGAGGGTGAATCAGAAGAAGCAGAAGAAGGAGAAGGAGAAGGTGAAGTCAGGAGGGTGAATCAGAAGATGCAGAAGAAGGAGAAGGAGAAGGTGAATTTAGGAGGGTGAATCAGAAGAAGCAGAAGAAGGAGAAGGAGCAGGTGAAGTCAGGGGGGTGTAGCAGAAGAAGTAGAAGAAGGAGAAGGAGAAGGTGAAGTCAGGACGGTGAAGCAGAAGAAGCAGAAGAAGGAGAAGGAGAAGGTGAAGCCTGGAGGGCGCAGCAGAAGAAGCAGAAGAAGGAGAAGGAGAAGGTGAAGTCTGGAGTGTGAAGCAGAAGAAGCAGAAGAAGGAGAAGGAGAAGGTGAAGTCTGGAGGGCGCAGCAGAAGAAGCAGAAGAAGGAGAATGAGAAGGTGAAGTCTGGAGGGTGAATCAGAAGAAGCAGAAGAAGGAGAAGGAGAAGTTGAAGCCTGGAGGGCGCAGCAGAAGAAGCAGAAGAAGGAGAAGGAGAAGGTGAAGTCTGGAGTGTGAAGCAGAAGAAGCAGAAGAAGGAGAAGGAGAAGGTGAAGTCTGGAGGGCGCAGCAGAAGAAGCAGAAGAAGGAGAATGAGAAGGTGAAGTCTGGAGGGTGAATCAGAAGAAGCAGAAGAAGGAGAAGGAGAAGGTGAAGTCTGGAGGGTGAATCAGAAGAAGTAGAAGAAGGAGAAGGAGAAGGTGAAGTCAGGAGGGTGAATCAGAAGAAGTAGAAGAAGGAGAAGGAGAAGGTGAAGTCAGGAGGGTGAATCAGAAGAAGCAGAAGAAGGAGAAGGAGAAGGTGAAGTCTGGAGGGCGAATCAGAAGAAACAGAAGAAGGAGAAGGAGAAGGTGAAGTCTGGAGGGTGAATCAGAAGAAGCAGAAGAAGGAGAAGGAGAAGGTGAAGTCTGGAGGTTGAATCAGAAGAAGCAGAATAACGAGAAGGAGAAGGTGAAGTCTGGAGGGTGAATCAGAAGAAGCAGAATAAGGAGAAGGAGAAGGTGAAGTCTGGAGGGTGAATCAGAAGAAGCAGAAGAAGGAGAAGGAGAAGGTGAAGTCTGGAGGGTGAATCAGAAGAGGTAGAAGAAGGAGAAGGAGAAGGTGAAGTCAGGAGGGTGAATCAGAAGAAGTAGAAGAAGGAGAAGGAGAAGGTGAAGTCAGGAGGGTGAATCAGAAGAAGCAGAAGAAGGAGAAGGAGAAGGTGAAGTCTGGAGGGCGAATCAGAAGAAACAGAAGAAGGAGAAGGAGAAGGTGAAGTCTGGAGGGTGAATCAGAAGAAGCAGAAGAAGGAGAAGGAGAAGGTGAAGTCTGGAGGTTGAATCAGAAGAAGCAGAATAACGAGAAGGAGAAGGTGAAGTCTGGAGGGTGAATCAGAAGAAGCAGAATAAGGAGAAGGAGAAGGTGAAGTCTGGAGGGTGAATCAGAAGAAGCAGAAGAAGGAGAAGGAGAAGGTGAAGTCTGGAGGGTGAATCAGAAGAGGTAGAAGAAGGAGAAGGAGAAGGTGAAGTCTGGAGGGTGAAGCAGAAGAAGGAGAAGAAGGAGAAGGAGAAGGTGAAGTCAGGAGGGTGAATCAGAAGAAGTAGAAGAAGGAGAAGGAGAAGGTGAAGCCAGGAGGGTGAATCAGAAGAAGCAGAAGAAGGAGAAGGAGAAGGTGAAGTCTGGAGGGTGAATCAGAAGAATCAGAAGAAGGAGAAGGAGAAGGTGAAGTCTGGAGAGTGAATCAGAAGAATCAGAAGAAAGAGAAGGAGAAGGTGAAGTCTGGAGGCTGAAGCAGAAGAAACAGAAGAAGGAGAAGGAGAATGTGAAGACTGGAGGGTGAATCAGAAGAGGTAGAAGAAGGAGAAGGAGAAGGTGAAGTCTGGAGGGTGAATCAGAAGAAGTAGAAGAAGGAGAAGGAGAAGGTGAAGTCTGGAGGGTGAATCAGAAGAAGCAGAAGAAGGAGAAGGAGAAGGTGAAGTCTGGAGGGTGAATCAGAAGATGCAGAAGAAGGAGAAGGAGAAGATGAAGTCTGGAGGGTGAATCAGAAGAAGTAGAAGAAGGAGAAGGAGAAGGTGAAGTCTGGAGGGTGAATCAGAAGAAGTAGAAGAAGGAGAAGGAGAAGGTGAAGTCTGGAGTGTGAATCAGAAGAGGTAGAAGAAGGAGAAGGAGAAGGTGAAGTCTGGAGGGTGAAGCAGAAGAAGGAGAAGAAGGAGAAGGAGAAGGTGAAGTCAGGAGGGTGAATCAGAAGAAGCAGAAGAAGGAGAAGGAGAAGGTGAAGTCTGGAGGTTGAATCAGAAGAAGCAGAATAACGAGAAGGAGAAGGTGAAGTCTGGAGGGTGAATCAGAAGAAGCAGAATAAGGAGAAGGAGAAGGTGAAGTCTGGAGGGTGAATCAGAAGAAGCAGAAGAAGGAGAAGGAGAAGGTGAAGTCTGGAGGGTGAATCAGAAGAGGTAGAAGAAGGAGAAGGAGAAGGTGAAGTCAGGAGGGTGAAGCAGAAGAAGCAGAAGAAGGAGAAGGAGAAGGTGAAGTCTGGTGGGTGAAGCAGAAGAAGCAGAAGAAGGAGAAGGAGAAGGTGAAGTCTGGAGGGTGAAGCAGAAGAAGCAGAAGAAGGAGAAGGAGAAGGTGAAGTCAGGAGGGTGGATCAGAAGAAGTAGAAGAAGGAGAAGGAGAAGGTGAAGTCTGGAGGGTGAATCAGATGAAGCAGAAGAAGGAGAAGGAGAAGGTGAAGTCTGGAGGGCGCAGCAGAAGAAGCAGAAGAAGGAGAAAGAGAAGGTGAAGTCTGGAGCGTGAAGCAGAAGAAGCAGAAGAAGGAGAAGGAGAGGGTGAATTCTGGAGGGTGAATCAGAAGAAGTAGAAGAAGGAGAAGGAGAAGGTGAAGTCAGGAGAGTGAAGCAGAAGAAGCAGAAGAAGGAGAAGGAGAAGGTGAAGTCTGGAGGGCGAAGCAGAAGAAGCAGAAGAAGGAGAAGGAGAAGGTGAAGTCTGGAGGGTGAAGCAGAAGAAGCAGAAGAAGGAGAAGGAGTAGGTGAAGTCTGGAGGGTGAATCAGAAGAAGTAGAAGAAGGAGAAGGAGAAGGTGAAGTCAGGAGGTTGAAGCAGAAGAAGCAGAAGAAGGAGAAGGAGAAGGTGAAGTCTGGAGGGTGAAGCAGAAGAAGCAGAAGAAGGAGAAGGAGAAGGTGAAGTCTGGAGGGAGAATCAGAAGAAGCAGAAGAAGGAGAAGGAGAAGGTGAAGTCTGGAGGGTGAATCAGAAGAAGCAGAAGAAGGAGAAGGAGAAGGTGAAGTCAGGAGGGTGAATCAGAAGAAGCAGAAGAAGGAGAAGGAGAAGGTGAATTTAGGAGGGTGAATCAGAAGAAGCAGAAGAAGGAGAAGGAGCAGGTGAAGTCAGGGGGGTGTAGCAGAAGAAGTAGAAGAAGGAGAAGGAGAAGGTGAAGTCAGGACGGTGAAGCAGAAGAAGCAGAAGAAGGAGAAGGAGAAGGTGAAGCCTGGAGGGCGCAGCAGAAGAAGCAGAAGAAGGAGAAGGAGAAGGTGAAGTCTGGAGTGTGAAGCAGAAGAAGCAGAAGAAGGAGAAGGAGAAGGTGAAGTCTGGAGGGCGCAGCAGAAGAAGCAGAAGAAGGAGAATGAGAAGGTGAAGTCTGGAGGGTGAATCAGAAGAAGAAGAAGAAGGAGAAGGAGAAGGTGAATTCTGGAGGGTGAATCAGAAGAAGTAGAAGAAGGAGAAGGAGAAGTTGAAGTCAGGAGGGTGAATCAGAAGAAGTAGAAGAAGGAGAAGGAGAAGGTGAAGTCAGGAGGGTGAATCAGAAGAAGCAGAAGAAGGAGAAGGAGAAGGTGAAGTCTGGAGGGCGAATCAGAAGAAACAGAAGAAGGAGAAGGAGAAGGTGAAGTCTGGAGGGTGAATCAGAAGAAGCAGAAGAAGGAGAAGGAGAAGGTGAAGTCTGGAGGTTGAATCAGAAGAAGCAGAATAACGAGAAGGAGAAGGTGAAGTCTGGAGGGTGAATCAGAAGAAGCAGAATAAGGAGAAGGAGAAGGTGAAGTCTGGAGGGTGAATCAGAAGAAGCAGAAGAAGGAGAAGGAGAAGGTGAAGTCTGGAGGGTGAATCAGAAGAGGTAGAAGAAGGAGAAGGAGAAGGTGAAGTCTGGAGGGTGAAGCAGAAGAAGGAGAAGAAGGAGAAGGAGAAGGTGAAGTCAGGAGGGTGAATCAGAAGAAGTAGAAGAAGGAGAAGGAGAAGGTGAAGCCAGGAGGGTGAATCAGAAGAAGCAGAAGAAGGAGAAGGAGAAGGTGAAGTCAGCAGGGTGGATCAGAAGAAGTAGAAGAAGGAGAAGGAGAAGGTGCAGTCTGGAGGGTGAATCAGAAGAAGCAGAAGAAGGAGAAGGAGAAGGTGAAGTCTGGAGGTTGAATCAGAAGAAGCAGAATAACGAGAAGGAGAAGGTGAAGTCTGGAGGGTGAATCAGAAGAAGCAGAATAAGGAGAAGGAGAAGGTGAAGTCTGGAGGGTGAATCAGAAGAAGCAGAAGAAGGAGAAGGAGAAGGTGAAGTCTGGAGGGTGAATCAGAAGAGGTAGAAGAAGGAGAAGGAGAAGGTGAAGTCAGGAGGGTGAAGCAGAAGAAGCAGAAGAAGGAGAAGGAGAAGATGAAGTCTGGAGGGTGAATCAGAAGAAGTAGAAGAAGGAGAAGGAGAAGGTGAAGTCAGGAGGGTGAATCAGAAGAAGCAGAAGAAGGAGAAGGAGAAGGTGAAGTCTGGAGGGCGAATCAGAAGAAACAGAAGAAGGAGAAGGTGAAGTCTGGAGGGTGAATCAGAAGAAGCAGAAGAAGGAGAAGGAGAAGGTGAAGTCTGGAGGTTGAATCAGAAGAAGCAGAATAACGAGAAGGAGAAGGTGAAGTCTGGAGGGTGAATCAGAAGAAGCAGAATAAGGAGAAGGAGAAGGTGAAGTCTGGAGGGTGAATCAGAAGAAGCAGAAGAAGGAGAAGGAGAAGGTGAAGTCTGGAGGGTGAATCAGAAGAGGTAGAAGAAGGAGAAGGAGAAGGTGAAGTCTGGAGGGTGAAGCAGAAGAAGGAGAAGAAGGAGAAGGAGAAGGTGAAGTCAGGAGGGTGAATCAGAAGAAGTAGAAGAAGGAGAAGGAGAAGGTGAAGCCAGGAGGGTGAATCAGAAGAAGCAGAAGAAGGAGAAGGAGAAGGTGAAGTCAGGAGGGTGGATCAGAAGAAGTAGAAGAAGGAGAAGGAGAAGGTGCAGTCTGGAGGGTGAATCAGAAGAAGCAGAAGAAGGAGAAGGAGAAGGTGAAGTCTGGAGGTTGAATCAGAAGAAGCAGAATAACGAGAAGGAGAAGGTGAAGTCTGGAGGGTGAATCAGAAGAAGCAGAATAAGGAGAAGGAGAAGGTGAAGTCTGGAGGGTGAATCAGAAGAAGCAGAAGAAGGAGAAGGAGAAGGTGAAGTCTGGAGGGTGAATCAGAAGAGGTAGAAGAAGGAGAAGGAGAAGGTGAAGTCAGGAGGGTGAAGCAGAAGAAGCAGAAGAAGGAGAAGGAGAAGATGAAGTCTGGAGGGTGAATCAGAAGAAGTAGAAGAAGGAGAAGGAGAAGGTGAAGTCTGGAGGGTGAATCAGAAGAAGCAGAAGAAGGAGAAGGAGAAGGTGAAGTCTGGAGGGTGAATCAGAAGAAGCAGAAGAAGGAGAAGGAGAAGGTGAAGTCTGGAGGGTGAATCAGAAGAAGCAGAATAAGGAGAAGGAGAAGGTGAAGTCTGGAGGGTGAATCAGAAGAAGCAGAAGAAGGAGAAGGTGAAGTCTGGAGGATGAATCAGAAGAAGTAGAAGAAGGAGAAGGAGAAGGTGAAGTCTGGAGGGTGAATCAGAAGAAGTAGAAGAAGGAGAAGGAGAAGGTGAAGTCTGGAGGGTGAATCAGAAGAAGTAGAAGAAGGAGAAGGAGAAGGTGAAGTCTGGAGGGTGAAGCAGAAGAAGTAGAAGAAGGAGAAGGAGAAGGTGAAGTCAGGAGGGTGAATCAGAAGAAGTAGAAGAAGGAGAAGGAGAAGGTGAAGTCAGGAGGGTGAAGCAGAAGAAGCAGAAGAAGGAGAAGGAGAAGGTGAAGTCTGGAGGGTGAAGCAGAAGAAGCAGAAGAAGGAGAAGGAGAAGGTGAAGTCTGGAGGGTGAATCAGAAGAAGCAGAAGAAAGAGAAGGAGAAGGTGAAGTCTGGAGGGTGAATCAGAAGAAGTAGAAGAAGGAGAAGGAGAAGGTGAAGTCTGGAGGGTGAATCAGAAGAAGCAGAAGAAGGAGAAGGAGAAGGTGAAGTCTGGAGAGTGAATCAGAAGAAGCAGAAGAAGGAGAAGGAAAAGGTGAAGTCTGGAGGGTGAATCAGAAGAAGCAGAAGAAGGAGAAGGAGAAGGTGAAGTCTGGAGGGTGAATCAGAAGAAGCAGAATAAGGAGAAGGAGAAGGTGAAGTCTGGAGGGTGAATCAGAAGAAGCAGAGGAAGGAGAAGGAGAAGGTGAAGTCTGGAGGGTGAATCAGAAGAAGCAGAAGAAGGAGAAGGAGAAGGTGAAGTCTGGAGGTTGAATCAGAAGAAGCAGAATAACGAGAAGGAGAAGGTGAAGTCTGGAGGGTGAATCAGAAGAAGCAGAATAAGGAGAAGGAGAAGTGAAGTCTGGAGGGTGAATCAGAAGAAGCAGAAGAAGGAGAAGGAGAAGGTGAAGTCTGGAGGGTGAATCAGAAGAGGTAGAAGAAGGAGAAGGAGAAGGTGAAGTCTGGAGGGTGAAGCAGAAGAAGGAGAAGAAGGAGAAGGAGAAGGTGAAGTCAGGAGGGTGAATCAGAAGAAGTAGAAGAAGGAGAAGGAGAAGGTGAAGCCAGGAGGGTGAATCAGAAGAAGCAGAAGAAGGAGAAGGAGAAGGTGAAGTCTGGAGGGTGAATCAGAAGAATCAGAAGAAGGAGAAGGCGAAGGTGAAGTCTGGAGGGTGAATCAGAAGAATCAGAAGAAAGAGAAGGAGAAGGTGAAGTCTGGAGGCTGAAGCAGAAGAAACAGAAGAAGGAGAAGGAGAATGTGAAGACTGGAGGGTGAATCAGAAGAAGAAGAAGAAGGAGAAGGAGAAGGTGAAGTCTGGAGGGTGAATCAGAAGAAGTAGAAGAAGGAGAAGGAGAAGGTGAAGTCTGGAGGGTGAATCAGAAGAAGCAGAAGAAGGAGAAGGAGAAGGTGAAGTCTGGAGGGTGAATCAGAAGATGCAGAAGAAGGAGAAGGAGAAGATGAAGTCTGGAGGGTGAATCAGAAGAAGTAGAAGAAGGAGAAGGAGAAGGTGAAGTCTGGAGGGTGAATCAGAAGAAGTAGAAGAAGGAGAAGGAGAAGGTGAAGTCTGGAGGGTGAATCAGAAGAAACAGAAGAAGGAGAAGGAGAAGGTGAAGTCTGGAGGGTGAATCAGAAGAAGTAGAAGAAGGAGAAGGAGAAGGTGTAGTCTGGAGGGTGAATCAGAAGAAGTTGACGAAGGAGAAGGAGAAGGTGAAGTCTGGAGGGTGAATCAGAAGAAGCAGAAGAAGGAGAAGGAGAAGATGAAGTCTGGAGGGTGAATCAGAAGAAGTAGAAGAAGGAGAAGGAGATGGTGAAGTCTGGAGGGTGAATCAGAAGAAGCAGAAGAAGGAGAAGGAGAAGGTGAAGTCTGGAGGGTGAATCAGAAGAAGCAGAAGAAGGAGAAGGAGAAGGTGAAGTCTGGAGGGTGAATCGGAAGAAGCAGAATAAGGAGAAGGAGAAGGTGAAGTCTGGAGGGTGAATCAGAAGAAGCAGAAGAAGGAGAAGGAGAAGGTGAAGTCTGGAGGATGAATCAGAAGAAGTAGAAGAAGGAGAAGGAGAAGGTGAAGTCTGGAGGGTGAATCAGAAGAAGTAGAAGAAGGAGAAGGAGAAGGTGAAGTCTGGAGGGTGAATCAGAAGAAGTAGAAGAAGGAGAAGGAGAAGGTGAAGTCTGGAGGGTGAAGCAGAAGAAGTAGAAGAAGGAGAAGGAGAAGGTGAAGTCAGGAGGGTGAATCAGAAGAAGTAGAAGAAGGAGAAGGAGAAGGTGAAGTCAGGAGGGTGAAGCAGAAGAAGCAGAAGAAGGAGAAGGAGAAGGTGAAGTCTGGAGGGTGAAGCAGAAGAAGCAGAAGAAGGAGAAGGAGAAGGTGAAGTCTGGAGGGTGAATCAGAAGAAGCAGAAGAAAGAGAAGGAGAAGGTGAAGTCTGGAGGGTGAATCAGAAGAAGTAGAAGAAGGAGAAGGAGAAGGTGAAGTCAGGAGGGTGAAGCAGAAGAAGCAGAAGAAGGAGAAGGAGAAGGTGAAGTCTGGAGGGTGAAGCAGAAGAAGCAGAGGAAGGAGAAGGAGAAGGTGAAGTCTGGAGGGTGAATCAGAAGAAGCAGAAGAAAGAGAAGGAGAAGGTGAAGTCTGGAGGGTGAATCAGAAGAAGTAGAAGAAGGAGAAGGAGAAGGTGAAGTCTGGAGGGTGAATCAGAAGAAGTAGAAGAAGGAGAAGGAGAAGGTGAAGTCTGGAGGGTGAAGCAGAAGAAGTAGAAGAAGGAGAAGGAGAAGGTGAAGTCAGGAGGGTGAATCACAAGAAGTAGAAGAAGGAGAAGGAGAAGGTGAAGTCAGGAGGGTGAAGCAGAAGAAGCAGAAGAAGGAGAAGGAGAAGGTGAAGTCTGGAGGGTGAAGCAGAAGAAGCAGAAGAAGGAGAAGGAGAAGGTGAAGTCTGGAGGGTGAATCAGAAGAAGCAGAAGAAAGAGAAGGAGAAGGTGAAGTCTGGAGGGTGAATCAGAAGAAGTAGAAGGAGGAGAAGGAGAAGGTGAAGTCTGGAGGGTGAATCAGAAGAAGCAGAAGAAGGAGAAGGAGAAGGTGAAGTCTGGAGAGTGAATCAGAAGAAGCAGAAGAAGGAGAAGGAAAAGGTGAAGTCTGGAGGGTGAATCAGAAGAAGCAGAAGAAGGAGAAGGAGAAGGTGAAGTCTGGAGGGTGAATCAGAAGAAGCAGAATAAGGAGAAGGAGAAGGTGAAGTCTGGAGGGTGAATCAGAAGAAGCAGAAGAAGGAGAAGGAGAAGGTGAAGTCTGGAGGGTGAATCAGAAGAAGCAGAAGAAGGAGAAGGAGAAGGTGAAGTCTGGAGGTTGAATCAGAAGAAGCAGAATAACGAGAAGGAGAAGGTGAAGTCTGGAGGGTGAATCAGAAGAAGCAGAATAAGGAGAAGGAGAAGTGAAGTCTGGAGGGTGAATCAGAAGAAGCAGAAGAAGGAGAAGGAGAAGGTGAAGTCTGGAGGGTGAATCAGAAGAGGTAGAAGAAGGAGAAGGAGAAGGTGAAGTCTGGAGGGTGAAGCAGAAGAAGGAGAAGAAGGAGAAGGAGAAGGTGAAGTCAGGAGGGTGAATCAGAAGAAGTAGAAGAAGGAGAAGGAGAAGGTGAAGCCAGGAGGGTGAATCAGAAGAAGCAGAAGAAGGAGAAGGAGAAGGTGAAGTCTGGAGGGTGAATCAGAAGAATCAGAAGAAGGAGAAGGCGAAGGTGAAGTCTGGAGGGTGAATCAGAAGAATCAGAAGAAAGAGAAGGAGAAGGTGAAGTCTGGAGGCTGAAGCAGAAGAAACAGAAGAAGGAGAAGGAGAATGTGAAGACTGGAGGGTGAATCAGAAGAAGAAGAAGAAGGAGAAGGAGAAGGTGAAGTCTGGAGGGTGAATCAGAAGAAGTAGAAGAAGGAGAAGGAGAAGGTGAAGTCTGGAGGGTGAATCAGAAGAAGCAGAAGAAGGAGAAGGAGAAGGTGAAGTCTGGAGGGTGAATCAGAAGATGCAGAAGAAGGAGAAGGAGAAGATGAAGTCTGGAGGGTGAATCAGAAGAAGTAGAAGAAGGAGAAGGAGAAGGTGAAGTCTGGAGGGTGAATCAGAAGAAGTAGAAGAAGGAGAAGGAGAAGGTGAAGTCTGGAGGGTGAATCAGAAGAAACAGAAGAAGGAGAAGGAGAAGGTGAAGTCTGGAGGGTGAATCAGAAGAAGTAGAAGAAGGAGAAGGAGAAGGTGTAGTCTGGAGGGTGAATCAGAAGAAGTAGACGAAGGAGAAGGAGAAGGTGAAGTCTGGAGGGTGAATCAGAAGAAGCAGAAGAAGGAGAAGGAGAAGATGAAGTCTGGAGGGTGAATCAGAAGAAGTAGAAGAAGGAGAAGGAGATGGTGAAGTCTGGAGGGTGAATCAGAAGAAGCAGAAGAAGGAGAAGGAGAAGGTGAAGTCTGGAGGGTGAATCAGAAGAAGCAGAAGAAGGAGAAGGAGAAGGTGAAGTCTGGAGGGTGAATCAGAAGAAGCAGAATAAGGAGAAGGAGAAGGTGAAGTCTGGAGGGTGAATCAGAAGAAGCAGAAGAAGGAGAAGGAGAAGGTGAAGTCTGGAGGATGAATCAGAAGAAGTAGAAGAAGGAGAAGGAGAAGGTGAAGTCTGGAGGGTGAATCAGAAGAAGTAGAAGAAGGAGAAGGAGAAGGTGAAGTCTGGAGGGTGAATCAGAAGAAGTAGAAGAAGGAGAAGGAGAAGGTGAAGTCTGGAGGGTGAAGCAGAAGAAGTAGAAGAAGGAGAAGGAGAAGGTGAAGTCAGGAGGGTGAATCAGAAGAAGTAGAAGAAGGAGAAGGAGAAGGTGAAGTCAGGAGGGTGAAGCAGAAGAAGCAGAAGAAGGAGAAGGAGAAGGTGAAGTCTGGAGGGTGAAGCAGAAGAAGCAGAAGAAGGAGAAGGAGAAGGTGAAGTCTGGAGGGTGAATCAGAAGAAGCAGAAGAAAGAGAAGGAGAAGGTGAAGTCTGGAGGGTGAATCAGAAGAAGTAGAAGAAGGAGAAGGAGAAGGTGAAGTCAGGAGGGTGAAGCAGAAGAAGCAGAAGAAGGAGAAGGAGAAGGTGAAGTCTGGAGGGTGAAGCAGAAGAAGCAGAAGAAGGAGAAGGAGAAGGTGAAGTCTGGAGGGTGAATCAGAAGAAGCAGAAGAAAGAGAAGGAGAAGGTGAAGTCTGGAGAGTGAATCAGAAGAAGTAGAAGAAGGAGAAGGAGAAGGTGAAGTCTGGAGGGTGAATCAGAAGAAGTAGAAGAAGGAGAAGGAGAAGGTGAAGTCTGGAGGGTGAAGCAGAAGAAGTAGAAGAAGGAGAAGGAGAAGGTGAAGTCAGGAGGGTGAATCAGAAGAAGTAGAAGAAGGAGAAGGAGAAGGTGAAGTCAGGAGGGTGAAGCAGAAGAAGCAGAAGAAGGAGAAGGAGAAGGTGAAGTCTGGAGGGTGAAGCAGAAGAAGCAGAAGAAGGAGAAGGAGAAGGTGAAGTCTGGAGGGTGAATCAGAAGAAGCAGAAGAAAGAGAAGGAGAAGGTGAAGTCTGGAGGGTGAATCAGAAGAAGTAGAAGGAGGAGAAGGAGAAGGTGAAGTCAGGAGGGTGAAGCAGAAGAAGCAGAAGAAGGAGAAGGAGAAGGTGAAGTCTGGAGGGTGAAGCAGAAGAAGCAGAAGAAGGAGAAGGAGAAGGTGAAGTCTGGAGGGTGAATCAGAAGAAGCAGAAGAAAGAGAAGGAGAAGGTGAAGTCTGGAGGGTGAATCAGAAGAAGTAGAAGAAGGAGAAGGAGAAGGTGAAATCTGGAGGGTGAATCAGAAGAAGCAGAAGAAGGAGAAGGAGAAGGTGAAGTTAGGAGGGTGAATCAGAAGAAGCAGAAGAAGGAGAAGGAGCAGGTGAAGTCAGGGGGGTGAAGCAGAAGAAGTAGAAGAAGGAGAAGGAGAAGGTGAAGTCAGGACGGTGAAGCAGAAGAAGCAGAAGAAGGAGAAGGAGAAGGTGAAGTCTGGAGGGTGAAGCAGAAGAAGCAGAAGAAGGAGAAGGAGAAGGTGAAGTCTGGGGGGTGAATCAGAAGAAGCAGAAGAAAGAGAAGGAGAAGGTGAAGTCTGGAGGGTGAATCAGAAGAAGGAGAAGAAGGAGAAGGAGAAGGTGAAGTCTGGAGGGTGAATCAGAAGAAGCAGAAGAAGGAGAAGGAGAAGGTGAAGTCTGGAGGGTGAATCAGAAGAAGCAGAAGAAGGAGAAGGAAAAGGTGAAGTCTGGAGGGTGAATCAGAAGAAGCAGAAGAAGGAGAAGGAGAAGGTGAAGTCTGGAGGGTGAATCAGAAGAAGCAGAATAAGGAGAAGGAGAAGGTGAAGTCTGGAGGGTGAATCAGAAGAAGCAGAAGAAGGAGAAGGAGAAGGTGAAGTCTGGAGGGTGAATCAGAAGAAGTAGAAGAAGGAGAAGGAGAAGGTGAAGTCTGGAGGGTGAAGCAGAAGAAGTAGAAGAAGGAGAAGGAGAAGGTGAAGTCAGGAGGGTGAATCAGAAGAAGCAGAAGAAGGAGAAGGAGAAGGTGAAGTCTGGAGGGTGAATCAGAAGAATCAGAAGAAGGAGAAGGAGAAGATGAAGTCTGGAGGGTGAATCAGAAGATGCAGAAGAAAGAGAAGGAGAAGGTGAAGTCTGGAGGGTGAAGCAGAAGAAACAGAAGAAGGAGAAGGAGTAGGTGAAGACTGGAGGGTGAATCAGAAGAAGTAGAAGAAGGAGAAGGAGAAGGTGAAGTCTGGAGGGTGAATCAGACGAAGTAGAAGAAGGAGAAGGAGAAGGTGAAATCTGGAGGGTGAATCAGAAGAAGCAGAAGAAGGAGAAGGAGAAGGTGAAGTTAGGAGGGTGAATCAGAAGAAGCAGAAGAAGGAGAAGGAGCAGGTGAAGTCAGGGGGGTGAAGCAGAAGAAGTAGAAGAAGGAGAAGGAGAAGGTGAAGTCAGGACGGTGAAGCAGAAGAAGCAGAAGAAGGAGAAGGAGAAGGTGAAGTCTGGAGGGTGAAGCAGAAGAAGCAGAAGAAGGAGAAGGAGAGGGTGAAGTCTGGAGGGTGAATCAGAAGAAGTAGAAGAAGGAGAAGGAGAAGGTGAAGTCAGGAGAGTGAAGCAGAAGAAGCAGAAGAAGGAGAAGGAGAAGGTGAAGTCTGGAGGGCGAAGCAGAAGAAGCAGAAGAAGGAGAAGGAGAAGGTGAAGTCTGGGGGGTGAAGCAGAAGAAGCAGAAGAAGGAGAAGGAGTAGGTGAAGTCTGGAGGGTGAATCAGAAGAAGTAGAAGAAGGAGAAGGAGAAGGTGAAGTCTGGAGGGTGAATCAGAAGAGGTAGAAGAAGGAGAAGGAGAAGGTGAAGTCAGGAGGGTGAAGCAGAAGAAGCAGAAGAAGGAGAAGGAGAAGATGAAGTCTGGAGGGTGAATCAGAAGAAGTAGAAGAAGGAGAAGGAGAAGGTGAAGTCTGGAGGGTGAATCAGAAGAAGCAGAAGAAGGAGAAGGAGAAGGTGAAGTCTGGAGGGTGAAGCAGAAGAAGTAGAAGAAGGAGAAGGAGAAGGTGAAGTCAGGAGGGTGAATCAGAAGAAGTAGAAGAAGGAGAAGGAGAAGGTGAAGTCAGGAGGGTGAAGCAGAAGAAGCAGAAGAAGGAGAAGGAGAAGGTGAAGTCTGGAGGGTGAAGCAGAAGAAGCAGAAGAAGGAGAAGGAGAAGGTGAAGTCTGGAGGGTGAATCAGAAGAAGCAGAAGAAAGAGAAGGAGAAGGTGAAGTCTGGAGGGTGAATCAGAAGAAGTAGAAGAAGGAGAAGGAGAAGGTGAAGTCTGGAGGGTGAATCAGAAGAAGCAGAAGAAGGAGAAGGAGAAGGTGAAGTCTGGAGAGTGAATCAGAAGAAGCAGAAGAAGGAGAAGGAAAAGGTGAAGTCTGGAGGGTGAATCAGAAGAAGCAGAAGAAGGAGAAGGAAAAGGTGAAGTCTGGAGGGTGAATCAGAAGAAGCAGAAGAAGGAGAAGGAGAAGGTGAAGTCTGGAGGTTGAATCAGAAGAAGCAGAATAACGAGAAGGAGAAGGTGAAGTCTGGAGGGTGAATCAGAAGAAGCAGAATAAGGAGAAGGAGAAGGTGAAGTCTGGAGGGTGAATCAGAAGAAGCAGAAGAAGGAGAAGGAGAAGGTGAAGTCTGGAGGGTGAATCAGAAGAGGTAGAAGAAGGAGAAGGAGAAGGTGAAGTCTGGAGGGTGAAGCAGAAGAAGGAGAAGAAGGAGAAGGAGAAGGTGAAGTCAGGAGGGTGAATCAGAAGAAGTAGAAGAAGGAGAAGGAGAAGGTGAAGCCAGGAGGGTGAATCAGAAGAAGCAGAAGAAGGAGAAGGAGAAGGTGAAGTCTGGAGGGTGAATCAGAAGAATCAGAAGAAGGAGAAGGCGAAGGTTAAGTCTGGAGGGTGAATCAGAAGAATCAGAAGAAAGAGAAGGAGAAGGTGAAGTCTGGAGGCTGAAGCAGAAGAAACAGAAGAAGGAGAAGGAGAATGTGAAGACTGGAGGGTGAATCAGAAGAAGTAGAAGAAGGAGAAGGAGAAGGTGAAGTCTGGAGGGTGAATCAGAAGAAGCAGAAGAAGGAGAAGGAGAAGGTGAAGTCTGGAGGGTGAATCAGAAGATGCAGAAGAAGGAGAAGGAGAAGATGAAGTCTGGAGGGTGAATCAGAAGAAGTAGAAGAAGGAGAAGGAGAAGGTGAAGTCTGGAGGGTGAATCAGAAGAAGTAGAAGAAGGAGAAGGAGAAGGTGAAGTCTGGAGGGTGAATCAGAAGAAACAGAAGAAGGAGAAGGAGAAGGTGAAGTCTGGAGGGTGAATCAGAAGAAGTAGAAGAAGGAGAAGGAGAAGGTGAAGTCTGGAGGGTGAATCAGAAGAAACAGAAGAAGGAGAAGGAGAAGGTGAAGTCTGGAGGGTGAATCAGAAGAAGTAGAAGAAGGAGAAGGAGAAGGTGTAGTCTGGAGGGTGAATCAGAAGAAGTAGACGAAGGAGAAGGAGAAGGTGAAGTCTGGAGGGTGAATCAGAAGAAGCAGAAGAAGGAGAAGGAGAAGATGAAGTCTGGAGGGTGAATCAGAAGAAGTAGAAGAAGGAGAAGGAGAAGGTGAAGTCTGGAGTGTGAATCAGAAGAAGCAGAAGAAGGAGAAGGAGAAGGTGAAGTCTGGAGGGTGAATCAGAAGAAGCAGAAGAAGGAGAAGGAGAAGGTGAAGTCTGGAGGGTGAATCAGAAGAAGCAGAATAAGGAGAAGGAGAAGGTGAAGTCTGGAGGGTGAATCAGAAGAAGCAGAAGAAGGAGAAGGAGAAGGTGAAGTCTGGAGGATGAATCAGAAGAGGTAGAAGAAGGAGAAGGAGAAGGTGAAGTCTGGAGGGTGAATCAGAAGAAGTAGAAGAAGGAGAAGGAGAAGGTGAAGTCTGGAGGGTGAATCAGAAGAAGTAGAAGAAGGAGAAGGAGAAGGTGAAGTCTGGAGGGTGAAGCAGAAGAAGTAGAAGAAGGAGAAGGAGAAGGTGAAGTCAGGAGGGTGAATCAGAAGAAGTAGAAGAAGGAGAAGGAGAAGGTGAAGTCAGGAGGGTGAAGCAGAAGAAGCAGAAGAAGGAGAAGGAGAAGGTGAAATCTGGAGGGTGAATCAGAAGAAGCAGAAGAAGGAGAAGGAGAAGGTGAAGTTAGGAGGGTGAATCAGAAGAAGCAGAAGAAGGAGAAGGAGCAGGTGAAGTCAGGGGGGTGAAGCAGAAGAAGTAGAAGAAGGAGAAGGAGAAGGTGAAGTCAGGACGGTGAAGCAGAAGAAGCAGAAGAAGGAGAAGGAGAAGGTGAAGTCTGGAGGGTGAAGCAGAAGAAGCAGAAGAAGGAGAAGGAGAGGGTGAAGTCTGGAGGGTGAATCAGAAGAAGTAGAAGAAGGAGAAGGAGAAGGTGAAGTCAGGAGAGTGAAGCAGAAGAAGCAGAAGAAGGAGAAGGAGAAGGTGAAGTCTGGAGGGCGAAGCAGAAGAAGCAGAAGAAGGAGAAGGAGAAGGTGAAGTCTGGGGGGTGAAGCAGAAGAAGCAGAAGAAGGAGAAGGAGTAGGTGAAGTCTGGAGGGTGTATCAGAAGAAGTAGAAGAAGGAGAAGGAGAAGGTGAAGTCTGGAGGTTGAATCAGAAGAGGTAGAAGAAGGAGAAGGAGAAGGTGAAGTCAGGAGGGTGAAGCAGAAGAAGCAGAAGAAGGAGAAGGAGAAGATGAAGTCTGGAGGGTGAATCAGAAGAAGTAGAAGAAGGAGAAGGAGAAGGTGAAGTCTGGAGGGTGAATCAGAAGAAGCAGAAGAAGGAGAAGGAGAAGGTGAAGTCTGGAGGGTGAATCAGAAGAAGCAGAATAAGGAGAAGTAGAAGGTGAAGTCTGGAGGGTGAATCAGAAGAAGCAGAATAAGGAGAAGGAGAAGGTGAAGTCTGGAGGGTGAATCAGAAGAAGCAGAAGAAGGAGAAGGAAAAGGTGAAGTCTGGAGGGTGAATCAGAAGAAGCAGAAGAAGGAGAAGGAGAAGGTGAAGTCTGGAGGTTGAATCAGAAGAAGCAGAATAACGAGAAGGAGAAGGTGAAGTCTGGAGGGTGAATCAGAAGAAGCAGAATAAGGAGAAGGAGAAGGTGAAGTCTGGAGGGTGAATCAGAAGAAGCAGAAGAAGGAGAAGGAGAAGGTGAAGTCTGGAGGGTGAATCAGAAGAGGTAGAAGAAGGAGAAGGAGAAGGTGAAGTCTGGAGGGTGAAGCAGAAGAAGGAGAAGAAGGAGAAGGAGAAGGTGAAGTCAGGAGGGTGAATCAGAAGAAGTAGAAGAAGGAGAAGGAGAAGGTGAAGCCAGGAGGGTGAATCAGAAGAAGCAGAAGAAGGAGAAGGAGAAGGTGAAGTCTGGAGGGTGAATCAGAAGAATCAGAAGAAGGAGAAGGCGAAGATGAAGTCTGGAGGGTGAATCAGAAGAATCAGAAGAAAGAGAAGGAGAAGGTGAAGTCTGGAGGCTGAAGCAGAAGAAACAGAAGAAGGAGAAGGAGAATGTGAAGACTGGAGGGTGAATCAGAAGAAGTAGAAGAAGGAGAAGGAGAAGGTGAAGTCTGGAGGGTGAATCAGAAGAAGTAGAAGAAGGAGAAGGAGAAGGTGAAGTCTGGAGGGTGAATCAGAAGAAGCAGAAGAAGGAGAAGGAGAAGGTGAAGTCTGGAGGGTGAATCAGAAGATGCAGAAGAAGGAGAAGGAGAAGATGAAGTCTGGAGGGTGAATCAGAAGAAGTAGAAGAAGGAGAAGGAGAAGGTGAAGTCTGGAGGGTGAATCAGAAGAAGTAGAAGAAGGAGAAGGAGAAGGTGAAGTCTGGAGGGTGAATCAGAAGAAACAGAAGAAGGAGAAGGAGAAGGTGAAGTCTGGAGGGTGAATCAGAATAAGTAGAAGAAGGAGAAGGAGAAGGTGAAGTCTGGAGGGTGAATCAGAAGAAACAGAAGAAGGAGAAGGAGAAGGTGAAGTCTGGAGGGTGAATCAGAAGAAGTAGAAGAAGGAGAAGGAGAAGGTGTAGTCTGGAGGGTGAATCAGAAGAAGTAGACGAAGGAGAAGGAGAAGGTGAGGTTTGGAGGGTGAATCAGAAGAAGCAGAAGAAGGAGAAGGAGAAGATGAAGTCTGGAGGGTGAATCAGAAGAAGTAGAAGAAGGAGAAGGAGAAGGTGAAGTCTGGAGGGTGAATCAGAAGAAGCAGAAGAAGGAGAAGGAGAAGGTGAAGTCTGGAGGGTGAATCAGAAGAAGCAGAAGAAGGAGAAGGAGAAGGTGAAGTCTGGAGGGTGAATCAGAAGAAGCAGAATAAGAAGAAGGAGAAGGTGAAGTCTGGAGGGTGAATCAGAAGAAGCAGAAGAAGGAGAAGGAGAAGGTGAAGTCTGGAGGATGAATCAGAAGAAGTAGAAGAAGGAGAAGGAGAAGGTGAAGTCTGGAGGGTGAATCAGAAGAAGTAGAAGAAGGAGAAGGAGAAGGTGAAGACTGGAGGGTGAATCAGAAGAAGTAGAAGAAGGAGAAGGAGAAGGTGAAGTCTGGAGGGTGAAGCAGAAGAAGTAGAAGAAGGAGAAGGAGAAGGTGAAGTCAGGAGGGTGAATCAGAAGAAGTAGAAGAAGGAGAAGGAGAAGGTGAAGTCAGGAGGGTGAAGCAGAAGAAGCAGAAGAAATAGAAGGAGAAGGTGAAGTCTGGAGGGTGAAGCAGAAGAAGCAGAAGAAGGAGAAGGAGAAGGTGAAGTCTGGAGGGTGAATCAGAAGAAGCAGAAGAAAGAGAAGGAGAAGGTGAAGTCTGGAGGGTGAATCAGAAGAAGTAGAAGAAGGAGAAGGAGAAGGTGAAGTCTGGAGGGTGAATCAGAAGAAGCAGAAGAAGGAGAAGGAGAAGGTGAAGTCTGGAGGCTGAATCAGAAGAAGCAGAAGAAGGAGAAGGAAAAGGTGAAGTCTGGAGGGTGAATCAGAAGAAGCAGAAGAAGGAGAAGGAGAAGGTGAAGTCTGGAGGGTGAATCAGAAGAAGCAGAATAAGGAGAAGGAGAAGGTGAAGTCTGGAGGGTGAATCAGAAGAAGCAGAAGAAGGAGAAGGAGAAGGTGAAGTCTGGAGGGTGAATCAGAAGAAGTAGAAGAAGGAGAAGGAGAAGGTGAAGTCTGGAGGGTGAAGCAGAAGAAGTAGAAGAAGGAGAAGGAGAAGGTGAAGTCAGGAGGGTGAATCAGAAGAAGCAGAAGAAGGAGAAGGAGAAGGTGAAGTCTGGAGGGTGAATCAGAAGAATCAGAAGAAGGAGAAGGAGAAGATGAAGTCTGGAGGGTGAATCAGAAGATGCAGAAGAAAGAGAAGGAGAAGGTGAAGTCTGGAGGGTGAAGCAGAAGAAACAGAAGAAGGAGAAGGAGTAGGTGAAGACTGGAGGGTGAATCAGAAGAAGTAGAAGAAGGAGAAGGAGAAGGTGAAGTCTGGAGGGTGAATCAGACGAAGTAGAAGAAGGAGAAGGAGAAGGTGAAATCTGGAGGGTGAATCAGAAGAAGCAGAAGAAGGAGAAGGAGAAGGTGAAGTTAGGAGGGTGAATCAGAAGAAGCAGAAGAAGGAGAAGGAGCAGGTGAAGTCAGGGGGGTGAAGCAGAAGAAGTAGAAGAAGGAGAAGGAGAAGGTGAAGTCAGGACGGTGAAGCAGAAGAAGCAGAAGAAGGAGAAGGAGAAGGTGAAGTCTGGAGGGTGAAGCAGAAGAAGCAGAAGAAGGAGAAGGAGAGGGTGAAGTCTGGAGGGTGAATCAGAAGAAGTAGAAGAAGGAGAAGGAGAAGGTGAAGTCAGGAGAGTGAAGCAGAAGAAGCAGAAGAAGGAGAAGGAGAAGGTGAAGTCTGGAGGGCGAAGCAGAAGAAGCAGAAGAAGGAGAAGGAGAAGGTGAAGTCTGGGGGGTGAAGCAGAAGAAGCAGAAGAAGGAGAAGGAGTAGGTGAAGTCTGGAGGGTGAATCAGAAGAAGTAGAAGAAGGAGAAGGAGAAGGTGAAGTCTGGAGGGTGAATCAGAAGAGGTAGAAGAAGGAGAAGGAGAAGGTGAAGTCAGGAGGGTGAAGCAGAAGAAGCAGAAGAAGGAGAAGGAGAAGATGAAGTCTGGAGGGTGAATCAGAAGAAGTAGAAGAAGGAGAAGGAGATGGTGAAGTCTGGAGGGTGAATCAGAAGAAGCAGAAGAAGGAGAAGGAGAAGGTGAAGTCTGGAGGGTGAATCAGAAGAAGCAGAAGAAGGACAAGGAGAAGGTGAAGTCTGGAGGGTGAATCAGAAGAAGCAGAATAAGGAGAAGGAGAAGGTGAAGTCTGGAGGGTGAATCAGAAGAAGCAGAAGAAGGAGAAGGAGAAGGTGAAGTCTGGAGGATGAATCAGAAGAAGTAGAAGAAGGAGAAGGAGAAGGTGAAGTCTGGAGGGTGAATCAGAAGAAGTAGAAGAAGGAGAAGGAGAAGGTGAAGTCTGGAGGGTGAATCAGAAGAAGCAGAAGAAGGAGAAGGAGAAGGTGAAGTCTGGAGGGTGAAGCAGAAGAAGTAGAAGAAGGAGAAGGAGAAGGTGAAGTCAGGAGGGTGAATCAGAAGAAGTAGAAGAAGGAGAAGGAGAAGGTGAAGTCAGGAGGGTGAAGCAGAAGAAGCAGAAGAAGGAGAAGGAGAAGGTGAAGTCTGGAGGGTGAAGCAGAAGAAGCAGAAGAAGGAGAAGGAGAAGGTGAAGTCTGGAGGGTGAATCAGAAGAAGCAGAAGAAAGAGAAGGAGAAGGTGAAGTCTGGAGGGTGAATCAGAAGAAGTAGAAGAAGGAGAAGGAGAAGGTGAAGTCTGGAAGGTGAATCAGAAGAAGCAGAAGAAGGAGTAGGAGAAGGTGAAGTCTGGAGAGTGAATCAGAAGAAGCAGAAGAAGGAGAAGGAAAAGGTGAAGTCTGTAGGGTGAATCAGAAGAAGCAGAAGAAGGAGAAGGAGAAGGTGAAGTCTGGAGGGTGAATCAGAAGAAGCAGAATAAGGAGAAGGAGAAGGTGAAGTCTGGAGGGTGAATCAGAAGAAGCAGAAGAAGGAGAAGGAAAAGGTGAAGTCTGGAGGGTGAAGCAGAAGAAGCAGAAGAAGGAGAAGGAGAAGGTGAAGTCTGGAGGGTGAATCAGAAGAAGCAGAAGAAGGAGAAGGAAAAGGTGAAGTCTGGAGGGTGAATCAGAAGAAGCAGAAGAAGGAGAAGGAGAAGGTGAAGTCTGGAGGGTGAATCAGAAGAAGCAGAATAAGGAGAAGGAGAAGGTGAAGTCTGGAGGGTGAATCAGAAGAAGCAGAAGAAGGAGAAGGAGAAGGTGAAGTCTGGAGGGTGAATCAGAAGAGGTAGAAGAAGGAGAAGGAGAAGGTGAAGTCTGGAGGGTGAAGCAGAAGAAGGAGAAGAAGGAGAAGGAGAAGGTGAAGTCAGGAGGGTGAATCAGAAGAAGTAGAAGAAGGAGAAGGAGAAGGTGAAGCCAGGAGGGTGAATCAGAAGAAGCAGAAGAAGGAGAAGGAGAAGGTGAAGTCTGGAGTTTGAATCAGAAGAATCAGAAGAAGGAGAAGGCGAAGGTGAAGTCTGGAGGGTGAATCAGAAGAATCAGAAGAAAGAGAAGGAGAAGGTGAAGTCTGGAGGTTGAAGCAGAAGAAGTAGAAGAAGGAGAAGGAGAAGGTGAAGTCTGGAGGGTGAATCAGAAGAAGTAGAAGAAGGAGAAGGAGAAGGTGAAGTCTGGAGGGAGAATCAGAAGAAACAGAAGAAGGAGAAGGAGAAGGTGAAGTCTGGAGGGTGAATCAGAAGAAGTAGAAGAAGGAGAAGGAGAAGGTGTAGTCTGGAGGGTGAATCAGAAGAAGTAGACGAAGGAGAAGGAGAAGGTGAAGTCTGGAGGGTGAATCAGAAGAAGCAGAAGAAGGAAAAGGAGAAGATGAAGTCTGGAGGGTGAATCAGAAGAAGTAGAAGAAGGAGAAGGAGAAGGTGAAGTCTGGAGGGTGAATCAGAAGAAGCAGAAGAAGGAGAAGGAGAAGGTGAAGTCTGGAGGGTGAATCAGAAGAAGCAGAAGAAGGAGAAGGAGAAGGTGAAGTCTGGAGGGTGAATCAGAAGAAGCAGAATAAGGAGAAGGAGAAGGTGAAGTCTGGAGGGTGAATCAGAAGAAGCAGAAGAAGGAGAAGGAGAAGGTGAAGTCTGGAGGATGAATCAGAAGAAGTAGAAGAAGGAGAAGGAGAAGGTGAAGTCTGGAGGGTGAATCAGAAGAAGTAGAAGAAGGAGAAGGAGAAGGTGAAGTCTGGAGGGTGAATCAGAAGAAGTAGAAGAAGGAGAAGGAGAAGGTGAAGTCTGGAGGGTGAAGCAGAAGAAGTAGAAGAAGGAGAAGGAGAAGGTGAAGTCAGGAGGGTGAATCAGAAGAAGTAGAAGAAGGAGAAGGAGAAGGTGAAGTCAGGAGGGTGAAGCAGAAGAAGCAGAAGAAGGAGAAGGAGAAGGTGAAATCTGGAGGGTGAAGCAGAAGAAGCAGAAGAAGGAGAAGGAGAAGGTGAAGTCTGGAGGGTGAATCAGAAGAAGCAGAAGAAAGAGAAGGAGAAGGTGAAGTCTGGAGGGTGAATCAGAAGAAGTAGAAGAAGGAGAAGGAGAAGGTGAAGTCTGGAGGGTGAATCAGAAGAAGCAGAAGAAGGAGAAGGAGAAGGTGAAGTCTGGAGGGTGAATCAGAAGAAGCAGAAGAAGGAGAAGGAAAAGGTGAAGTCTGGAGGGTGAATCAGAAGAAGCAGAAGAAGGAGAAGGAGAAGGTGAAGTCTGGAGGGTGAATCAGAAGAAGCAGAATAAGGAGAAGGAGAAGGTGAAGTCTGGAGGGTGAATCAGAAGAAGCAGAAGAAGGAGAAGGAGAAGGTGAAGTCTGGAGGGTGAATCAGAAGAAGTAGAAGAAGGAGAAGTAGAAGGTGAAGTCTGGAGGGTGAAGCAGAAGAAGTAGAAGAAGGAGAAGGAGAAGGTGAAGTCAGGAGGGTGAATCAGAAGAAGCAGAAGAAGGAGAAGGAGAAGGTGAAGTCTGGAGGGTGAATCAGAAGAATCAGAAGAAGGAGAAGGAGAAGATGAAGTCTGGAGGGTGAATCAGAAGATGCAGAATAAAGAGAAGGAGAAGGTGAAGTCTGGAGGGTGAAGCAGAAGAAACAGAAGAAGGAGAAGGAGTAGGTGAAGAATGGAGGGTGAATCAGAAGAAGTAGAAGAAGGAGAAGGAGAAGGTGAAGTCTGGAGGGTGAATCAGACGAAGTAGAAGAAGGAGAAGGAGAAGGTGAAATCTGGAGGGTGAATCAGAAGAAGCAGAAGAAGGAGAAGGAGAAGGTGAAGTTAGGAGGGTGAATCAGAAGAAGCAGAAGAAGGAGAAGGAGCAGGTGAAGTCAGGGGGTGAAGCAGAAGAAGTAGAAGAAGGAGAAGGAGAAGGTGAAGTCAGGACGGTGAAGCAGAAGAAGCAGAAGAAGGAGAAGGAGAAGGTGAAGTCTGGAGGGTGAAGCAGAAGAAGCAGAAGAAGGAGAAGGAGAGGGTGAAGTCTGGAGGGTGAATCAGAAGAAGTAGAAGAAGGAGAAGGAGAAGGTGAAGTCAGGAGAGTGAAGCAGAAGAAGCAGAAGAAGGAGAAGGAGAAGGTGAAGTCTGGAGGGCGAAGCAGAAGAAGCAGAAGAAGGAGAAGGAGAAGGTGAAGTCTGGGGGGTGAAGCAGAAGAAGCAGAAGAGGGAGAAGGAGTAGGTGAAGTCTGGAGGGTGAATCAGAAGAAGTAGAAGAAGGAGAAGGATAAGGTGAAGTCAGGAGGGTGAAGCAGAAGAAGCAGAAGAAGGAGAAGGAGAAGGTGAAGTCTGGTGGGTGAAGCAGAAGAAGCAGAAGAAGGAGAAGGAGAAGGTGAAGTCTGGAGGGTGAAGCAGAAGAAGCAGAAGAAGGAGAAGGAGAAGGTGAAGTCAGGAGGGTGGATCAGAAGAAGTAGAAGAAGGAGAAGGAGAAGGTGAAGTCTGGAGGGTGAATCAGAAGAAGCAGAAGAAGGAGAAGGAGAAGGTGAAGTCAGGAGGGCGCAGCAGAAGAAGCAGAAGAAGGAGAAAGAGAAGGTGAAGTCTGGCGGGTGAAGCAGAAGAAGCAGAAGAAGGAGAAGGAGAGGGTGAAGTCTGGAGGGTGAATCAGAAGAAGTAGAAGAAGGAGAAGGAGAAGGTGAAGTCTGGAGGGTGAAGCAGAAGAAGTAGAAGAAGGAGAAGGAGAAGGTGAAGTCAGGAGGGTGAATCAGAAGAAGCAGAAGAAGGAGAAGGAGAAGGTGAAGTCTGGAGGGTGAATCAGAAGAATCAGAAGAAGGAGAAGGAGAAGATGAAGTCTGGAGGGTGAATCAGAAGAAGCAGAAGAAAGAGAAGGAGAAGGTGAAGTCTGGAGGGTGAAGCAGAAGAAACAGAAGAAGGAGAAGGAGTAGGTGAAGACTGGAGGGTGAATCAGAAGAAGTAGAAGAAGGAGAAGGAGAAGGTGAAGTCTGGAGGGTGAATCAGACGAAGTAGAAGAAGGAGAAGGAGAAGGTGAAGTCTGGAGGGTGAATCAGAAGAAGCAGAAGAAGGAGAAGGAGAAGGTGAAGTTAGGAGGGTGAATCAGAAGAAGCAGAAGAAGGAGAAGGAGCAGGTGAAGTCAGGGGGGTGAAGCAGAAGAAGTAGAAGAAGGAGAAGGAGAAGGTGAAGTCAGGACGGTGAAGCAGAAGAAGCAGAAGAAGGAGAAGGAGAAGGTGAAGTCTGGAGGGTGAAGCAGAAGAAGCAGAAGAAGGAGAAGGAGAGGGTGAAGTCTGGAGGGTGAATCAGAAGAAGTAGAAGAAGGAGAAGGAGAAGGTGAAGTCAGGAGAGTGAAGCAGAAGAAGCAGAAGAAGGAGAAGGAGAAGGTGAAGTCTGGAGGGCGAAGCAGAAGAAGCAGAAGAAGGAGAAGGAGAAGGTGAAGTCTGGAGGGTGAAGCAGAAGAAGCAGAAGAAGGAGAAGGAGTAGGTGAAGTCTGGAGGGTGAATCAGAAGAAGTAGAAGAAGGAGAAGGATAAGGTGAAGTCAGAAGGGTGAAGCAGAAGAAGCAGAAGAAGGAGAAGGAGAAGGTGAAGTCTGGTGGGTGAAGCAGAAGAAGCAGAAGAAGGAGAAGGAGAAGGTGAAGTCTGGAGGGTGAAGCAGAAGAAGCAGAAGAAGGAGAAGGAGAAGGTGAAGTCAGGAGGGTGGATCAGAAGAAGTAGAAGAAGGAGAAGGAGAAGGTGAAGTCTGGAGGGTGAATCAGAAGAAGCAGAAGAAGGAGAAGGAGAAGGTGAAGTCTGGAGGGCGCAGCAGAAGAAGCAGAAGAAGGAGAAAGAGAAGGTGAAGTCTGGAGGGTGAAGCAGAAGAAGCAGAAGAAGGAGAAGGAGAGGGTGAAGTCTGGAGGGTGAATCAGAAGAAGTAGAAATAGGAGAAGGAGAAGGTGAAGTCAGGAGAGTGAAGCAGAAGAAGCAGAAGAAGGAGAAGGAGAAGGTGAAGTCTGGAGGGCGAAGCAGAAGAAGCAGAAGAAGTAGAAGGAGTAGGTGAAGTCTGGAGGGTGAAGCAGAAGAAGCAGAAGAAGGAGAAGGAGGAGGTGAAGTCAGGAGGGTGAAGCAGAAGAAGCAGAAGAAGGAGAAGGAGAAGGTGAAGTCTGGTGGGTGAAGCAGAAGAAGCAGAAGAAGGAGAAGGAGAAGGTGAAGTCTGGAGGGTGAAGCAGAAGAAGCAGAAGAAGGAGAAGGAGAAGGTGAAGTCAGGAGGGTGGATCAGAAGAAGTAGAAGAAGGAGAAGGAGAAGGTGAAGTCTGGAGGGTGAATCAGAAGAAGCAGAAGAAGGAGAAGGAGAAGGTGAAGTCTGGAGGGCACAGCAGAAGAAGCAAAAGAAGGAGAAAGAGAAGGTGAAGTCTGGAGGGTGAAGCAGAAGAAGCAGAAGAAGGAGAAGGAGAGGGTGAAGTCTGGAGGGTGAATCAGAAGAAGTAGAAGAAGGAGAAGGAGAAGGTGAAGTCAGGAGAGTGAAGCAGAAGAAGCAGAAGAAGGAGAAGGAGAAGTTGAAGTCTGGAGGGCGAAGCAGAAGAAGCAGAAGAAGGAGAAGGAGAAGGTGAAGTCTGGAGGGTGAAGCAGAAGAAGCAGAAGAAGGAGAAGGAGTAGGTGAAGTCTGGAGGGTGAATCAGAAGAAGTCGAAGAAGGAGAAGGAGAAGGTGAAGTCAGGAGGGTGAAGCAGAAGAAGCAGAAGAAGGAGAAGGAGAAGGTGAAGTCTGGAGGGTGAAGCAGAAGAAGCAGAAGAAGGAGAAGGAGAAGGTGAAGTCTGGAGGGTGAATCAGAAGAAGCAGAAGAAGGAGAAGGAGAAGGTGAAGTCTGGAGGGTGAATCAGAAGAAGCAGAAGAAGGAGAAGGAGAAGGTGAAGTCAGGAGGGTGAATCAGAAGAAGCAGAAGAAGGAGAAGGAGAAGGTGAATTTAGGAGGGTGAATCAGAAGAACCAGAAGAAGGAGAAGGAGCAGGTGAAGTCAGGGGGGTGTAGCAGAAGAAGTAGAAGAAGGAGAAGGAGAAGGTGAAGTCAGGACGGTGAAGCAGAAGAAGCAGAAGAAGGAGAAGGAGAAGATGAAGCCTGGAGGGCGCAGCAGAAGAAGCAGAAGAAGGAGAAGGAGAAGGTGAAGTCTCGAGTGTGAAGCAGAAGAAGCAGAAGAAGGAGAAGGAGAAGGTGAAGTCTGGAGGGTGAAGCAGAAGAAACAGAAGGAGAAGGAGAAGGTGAAGACTGGAGGGTGAATCAGAAGAAGTAGAAGAAGGAGAAGGAGAAGGTGAAGTCTGGAGGGTGAATCAGAAGAAGTAGAAGAAGGAGAAGGAGAAGTTGAAGTCTGGAGGGTGAATCAGAAGAAGCAGAAGAAGGAGAAGGAGAAGGTGAAGTCTGGAGGGTGAATCAGAAGAAGCAGAAGAAGGAGAAGGAGAAGATGAAGTCTGGAGGGTGAATCAGAAGAAGTAGAAGAAGGAGAAGGAGAAGGTGAAGTCTGGAGGGTGAATCAGAACAAGTAGAAGAAGGAGAAGGAGAAGATGAAGTCTGGAGGGTGAATCAGAAGAAAGAGAAGAAGGAGAAGGAGAAGGTGAAGTCTGGAGGGTGAATCAGAAGAAGTAGAAGAAGGAGAAGGAGAAGGTGTAGTCTGGAGGGTGAATCAGAAGAAGTAGACGAAGGAGAAGGAGAAGGTGAAGTCTGGAGGGTGAATCAGAAGAAGCAGAAGAAGGAGAAGGAGAAGGTGAAGTCTGGAGGGTGACTCAGAAGAAGTAGAAGAAGGAGAAGGAGAAGGTGAAGTCTGGAGGGTGAATCAGAAGAAGCAGAAGAAAGAGAAGGAGAAGGTGAAGTCTGGAGGGTGAATCAGAAGAAGTAGAAGAAGGAGAAGGAGAAGGTGAAGTCTGGAGGGTGAATCAGAAGAAGCAGAAGAAGGAGAAGGAGAAGGTGAAGTCTGGAGGGTGAATCAGAAGAAGCAGAAGAAGGAGAAGGAAAAGGTGAAGTCTGGAGGGTGAATCAGAAGAAGCAGAAGAAGGAGAAGGAGAAGGTGAAGTCTGGAGGGTGAATCAGAAGAAGCAGAATAAGGAGAAGGAGAAGGTGAAGTCTGGAGGGTGAATCAGAAGAAGCAGAAGAAGGAGAAGGAGAAGGTGAAGTCTGGAGGGTGAATCAGAAGAAGTAGAAGAAGGAGAAGGAGAAGGTGAAGTCTGGAGGGTGAAGCAGAAGAAGTAGAAGAAGGAGAAGGAGAAGGTGAAGTCAGGAGGGTGAATCAGAAGAAGCAGAAGAAGGAGAAGGAGAAGGTGAAGTCTGGAGGGTGAATCAGAAGAATCAGAAGAAGGAGAAGGAGAAGATGAAGTCTGGAGGGTGAATCAGAAGAAGCAGAAGAAAGAGAAGGAGAAGGTGAAGTCTGGAGGGTGAAGCAGAAGAAACAGAAGAAGGAGAAGGAGTAGGTGAAGACTGGAGGGTGAATCAGAAGAAGTAGAAGAAGGAGAAGGAGAAGGTGAAGTCTGGAGGGTGAATCAGACGAAGTAGAAGAAGGAGAAGGAGAAGGTGAAGTCTGGAGGGTGAATCAGAAGAAGCAGAAGAAGGAGAAGGAGAAGGTGAAGTTAGGAGGGTGAATCAGAAGAAGCAAAAGAAGGAGAAGGAGCAGGTGAAGTCAGGGGGGTGAAGCAGAAGAAGTAGAAGAAGGAGAAGGAGAAGGTGAAGTCAGGACGGTGAAGCAGAAGAAGCAGAAGAAGGAGAAGGAGAAGGTGAAGTCTGGAGGGTGAAGCAGAAGAAGCAGAAGAAGGAGAAGGAGAGGGTGAAGTCTGGAGGGTGAATCAGAAGAAGTAGAAGAAGGAGAAGGAGAAGGTGAAGTCAGGAGAGTGAAGCAGAAGAAGCAGAAGAAGGAGAAGGAGAAGGTGAAGTCTGGAGGGCGAAGCAGAAGAAGCAGAAGAAGGAGAAGGAGAAGGTGAAGTCTGGAGGGTGAAGCAGAAGAAGCAGAAGAAGGAGAAGGAGTAGGTGAAGTCTGGAGGGTGAATCAGAAGAAGTAGAAGAAGGAGAAGGATAAGGTGAAGTCAGGAGGGTGAAGCAGAAGAAGCAGAAGAAGGAGAAGGAGAAGGTGAAGTCTGGTGGGTGAAGCAGAAGAAGCAGAAGAAGGAGAAGGAGAAGGTGAACTCTGGAGGGTGAAGCAGAAGGAGCAGAAGAAGGAGAAGGAGAAGGTGAAGTCAGGAGGGTGGATCAGAAGAAGTAGAAGAAGGAGAAGGAGAAGGTGAAGTCTGGAGGGTGAATCAGAAGAAGCAGAAGAAGGAGAAGGAGAAGGTGAAGTCTGGAGGGCGCAGAGAAGAAGCAGAAGAAGGAGAAAGAGAAGGTGAAGTCTGGAGGGTGAAGCAGAAGAAGCAGAAGAAGGAGAAGGAGAGGGTGAAGTCTGGAGGGTGAATCAGAAGAAGTAGAAGAAGGAGAAGGAGAAGGTGAAGTCAGGAGAGTGAAGCAGAAGAAGCAGAAGAAGGAGAAGGAGAAGGTGAAGTCTGGAGGGCGAATCAGAAGAAGCAGAAGAAGGAGAAGGAGAAGGTGAAGTCTGGAGGGTGAATCAGAAGAAGCAGAAGAAGGAGAAGGAGAAGGTGAAGTCAGGAGGGTGAATCAGAAGAAGCAGAAGAAGGAGAAGGAGAAGGTGAATTTAGGAGGGTGAATCAGAAGAAGCAGAAGAAGGAGAAGGAGCAGGTGAAGTCAGGGGGGTGTAGCAGAAGAAGTAGAAGAAGGAGAAGGAGAAGGTGAAGTCAGGACGGTGAAGCAGAAGAAGCAGAAGAAGGAGAAGGAGAAGGTGAAGCCTGGAGGGCGCAGCAGAAGAAGCAGAAGAAGGAGAAGGAGAAGGTGAAGTCTGGAGTGTGAAGCAGAAGAAGCAGAAGAAGGAGAAGGAGAAGGTGAAGTCTGGAGGGTGAAGCAGAAGAAACAGAAGAAGGAGAAGGAGAAGGTGAAGACTGGAGGGTGAATCAGAAGAAGTAGAAGAAGGAGAAGGAGAAGGTGAAGTCTGGAGGGTGAATCAGAAGAAGTAGAAGAAGGAGAAGGAGAAGTTGAAGTCTGGAGGGTGAATCAGAAGAAGCAGAAGAAGGAGAAGGAGAAGGTGAAGTCTGGAGGGTGAATCAGACGAAGTAGAAGAAGGAGAAGGAGAAGGTGAAGTCTGGAGGGTGAATCAGAAGAAGCAGAAGAAGGAGAAGGAGAAGGTGAAGTTAGGAGGGTGAATCAGAAGAAGCAGAAGAAGGAGAAGGAGCAGGTGAAGTCAGGGGGGTGAAGCAGAAGAAGTAGAAGAAGGAGAAGGAGAAGGTGAAGTCAGGACGGTGAAGCAAAAGAAGCAGAAGAAGGAGAAGGAGAAGGTGAAGTCTGGAGGGTGAAGCAGAAGAAGCAGAAGAAGGAGAAGGAGAGGGTGAAGTCTGGAGGGTGAATCAGAAGAAGTAGAAGAAGGAGAAGGAGAAGGTGAAGTCAGGAGAGTGAAGCAGAAGAAGCAGAAGAAGGAGAAGGAGAAGGTGAAGTCTGGAGGGCGAAGCAGAAGAAGCAGAAGAAGGAGAAGGAGAAGGTGAAGTCTGGAGGGTGAAGCAGAAGAAGCAGAAGAAGGAGAAGGAGTAGGTGAAGTCTGGAGGGTGAATCAGAAGAAGTAGAAGAAGGAGAAGGATAAGGTGAAGTCAGGAGGGTGAAGCAGAAGAAGCAGAAGAAGGAGAAGGAGAAGGTGAAGTCTGGTGGGTGAAGCAGAAGAAGCAGAAGAAGGAGAAGGAGTAGGTGAAGTCTGGAGGGTGAATCAGAAGAAGTAGAAGAAGGAGAAGGATAAGGTGAAGTCAGGAGGGTGAAGCAGAAGGAGCAGAAGAAGGAGAAGGAGAAGGTGAAGTCAGGAGGGTGGATCAGAAGAAGTAGAAGAAGGAGAAGGAGAAGGTGAAGTCTGGAGGGTGAATCAGAAGAAGCAGAAGAAGGAGAAGGAGAAGGTGAAGTCTGGAGGGCGCAGAGAAGAAGCAGAAGAAGGAGAAAGAGAAGGTGAAGTCTGGAGGGTGAAGCAGAAGAAGCAGAAGAAGGAGAAGGAGAGGGTGAAGTCTGGAGGGTGAATCAGAAGAAGCAGAAGAAGGAGAAGGAGAAGGTGAAGCCTGGAGGGCGCAGCAGAAGAAGCAGAAGAAGGAGAAGGAGAAGGTGAATTTAGGAGGGTGAATCAGAAGAAGCAGAAGAAGGAGAAGGAGCAGGTGAAGTCAGGGGGGTGTAGCAGAAGAAGTAGAAGAAGGAGAAGGAGAAGGTGAAGTCAGGACGGTGAAGCAGAAGAAGCAGAAGAAGGAGAAGGAGAAGGTGAAGCCTGGAGGGCGCAGCAGAAGAAGCAGAAGAAGGAGAAGGAGAAGGTGACGTCTGGAGTGTGAAGCAGAAGAAGCAGAAGAAGGAGAAGGAGAAGGTGAAGTCTGGAGGGTGAAGCAGAAGAAACAGAAGAAGGAGAAGGAGAAGGTGAAGACTGGAGGGTGAATCAGAAGAAGTAGAAGAAGGAGAAGGAGAAGGTGAAGTCTGGAGGGTGAATCAGAAGAAGTAGAAGAAGGAGAAGGAGAAGTTGAAGTCTGGAGGGTGAATCAGAAGAAGCAGAAGAAGGAGAAGGAGAAGGTGAAGTCTGGAGGGTGAATCAGACGAAGTAGAAGAAGGAGAAGGAGAAGGTGAAGTCTGGAGGGTGAATCAGAAGAAGCAGAAGAAGGAGAAGGAGAAGGTGAAGTTAGGAGGGTGAATCAGAAGAAGCAGAAGAAGGAGAAGGAGCAGGTGAAGTCAGGGGGGTGAAGCAGAAGAAGTAGAAGAAGGAGAAGGAGAAGGTGAAGTCAGGACGGTGAAGCAGAAGAAGCAGAAGAAGGAGAAGGAGAAGGTGAAGTCTGGAGGGTGAAGCAGAAGAAGCAGAAGAAGGAGAAGGAGAGGGTGAAGTCTGGAGGGTGAATCAGAAGAAGTAGAAGAAGGAGAAGGAGAAGGTGAAGTCAGGAGAGTGAAGCAGAAGAAGCAGAAGAAGGAGAAGGAGAAGGTGAAGTCTGGAGGGCGAAGCAGAAGAAGCAGAAGAAGGAGAAGGAGAAGGTGAAGTCTGGAGGGTGAAGCAGAAGAAGCAGAAGAAGGAGAAGGAGTAGGTGAAGTCTGGAGGGTGAATCAGAAGAAGTAGAAGAAGGAGAAGGATAAGGTGAAGTCAGGATGGTGAAGCAGAAGAAGCAGAAGAAGGAGAAGGAGAAGGTGAAGTCTGGTGGGTGAAGCAGAAGAAGCAGAAGAAGGAGAAGGAGAAGGTGAAGTCTGGAGGGTGAAGCAGAAGAAGCAGAAGAAGGAGAAGGAGAAGGTGAAGTCAGGAGGGTGGATCAGAAGAAGTAGAAGAAGGAGAAGGAGAAGGTCAAGTCTGGAGGGTGAATCAGAAGAAGCAGAAGAAGGAGAAGGAGAAGGTGAAGTCTGGAGGGCGCAGCAGAAGAAGCAGAAGAAGGAGAAAGAGAAGGTGAAGTCTGGAGGGTGAAGCAGAAGAAGCAGAAGAAGGAGAAGGAGAGGGTGAAGTCTGGAGGGTGAATCAGAAGAAGTAGAAGAAGGAGAAGGAGAAGGTGAAGTCAGGAGAGTGAAGCAGAAGAAGCAGAAGAAGGAGAAGGAGAAGGTGAAGTCTGGAGGGCGAAGCAGAAGAAGCAGAAGAAGTAGAAGGAGTAGGTGAAGTCTGGAGGGTGAAGCAGAAGAAGCAGAAGAAGGAGAAGGAGTAGGTGAAGTCAGGAGGGTGAAGCAGAAGAAGCAGAAGAAGGAGAAGGAGAAGGTGAAGTCTGGTGGGTGAAGCAGAAGAAGCAGAAGAAGGAGAAGGAGAAGGTGAAGTCTGGAGGGTGAAGCAGAAGAAGCAGAAGAAGGAGAAGGAGAAGGTGAAGTCAGGAGGGTGAATCAGAAGAAGCAGAAGAAGGAGAAGGAGAAGGTGAAGTCTGGAGGGCACAGCAGAAGAAGCAGAAGAAGGAGAAAGAGAAGGTGAAGTCTGGAGGGTGAAGCAGAAGAAGCAGAAGAAGGAGAAGGAGAGGGTGAAGTCTGGAGGGTGAATCAGAAGAAGTAGAAGAAGGAGAAGGAGAAGGTGAAGTCAGGAGAGTGAAGCAGAAGAAGCAGAAGAAGGAGAAGGAGAAGGTGAAGTCTGGAGGGCGAAGCAGAAGAAGCAGAAGAAGGAGAAGGAGAAGGTGAAGTCTGGAGGGTGAAGCAGAAGAAGCAGAAGAAGGAGAAGGAGTAGGTGAAGTCTGGAGGGTGAATCAGAAGAAGTCGAAGAAGGAGAAGGAGAAGGTGAAGTCAGGAGGGTGAAGCAGAAGAAGCAGAAGAAGGAGAAGGAGAAGGTGAAGTCTGGAGGGTGAAGCAGAAGAAGCAGAAGAAGGAGAAGGAGAAGGTGAAGTCTGGAGGGTGAATCAGAAGAAGCAGAAGAAGGAGAAGGAGAAGGTGAAGTCTGGAGGGTGAATCAGAAGAAGCAGAAGAAGGAGAAGGAGAAGGTGAAGTCAGGAGGGTGAATCAGAAGAAGCAGAAGAAGGAGAAGGAGAAGGTGAATTTAGGAGGGTGAATCAGAAGAAGCAGAAGAAGGAGAAGGAGCAGGTGAAGTCAGGGGGGTGTAGCAGAAGAAGTAGAAGAAGGAGAAGGAGAAGGTGAAGTCAGGACGGTGAAGCAGAAGAAGCAGAAGAAGGAGAAGGAGAAGGTGAAGCCTGGAGGGCGCAGCAGAAGAAGCAGAAGAAGGAGAAGGAGAAGGTGAAGTCTGGAGTGTGAAGCAGAAGAAGCAGAAGAAGGAGGAGGAGAAGATGAAGTCTGGAGGGTGAAGCAGAAGAAACAGAAGAAGGAGAAGGAGAAGGTGAAGACTGGAGGGTGAATCAGAAGAAGTAGAAGAAGGAGAAGGAGAAGGTGAAGTCTGGAGGGTGAATCAGAAGAAGTAGAAGAAGGAGAAGGAGAAGTTGAAGTCTGGAGGGTGAATCAGAAGAAGCAGAAGAAGGAGAAGGAGAAGGTGAAGTCTGGAGGGTGAATCAGAAGAAGCAGAAGAAGGAGAAGGAGAAGATGAAGTCTGGAGGGTGAATCAGAAGAAGTAGAAGAAGGAGAAGGAGAAGGTGAAGTCTGGAGGGTGAATCAGAACAAGTAGAAGAAGGAGAAGGAGAAGATGAAGTCTGGAGGGTGAATCAGAAGAAAGAGAAGAAGGAGAAGGAGAAGGTGAAGTCTGGAGGGTGAATCAGAAGAAGTAGAAGAAGGAGAAGGAGAAGGTGTAGTCTGGAGGGTGAATCAGAAGAAGTAGACGAAGGAGAAGGAGAAGGTGAAGTCTGGAGGGTGAATCAGAAGAAGCAGAAGAAGGAGAAGGAGAAGGTGAAGTCTGGAGGGTGAATCAGAAGAAGTAGAAGAAGGAGAAGGAGAAGGTGAAGTCTGGAGGGTGAATCAGAAGAAGCAGAAGAAAGAGAAGGAGAAGGTGAAGTCTGGAGGGTGAATCAGAAGAAGTAGAAGAAGGAGAAGGAGAAGGTGAAGTCTGGAGGGTGAATCAGAAGAAGCAGAAGAAGGAGAAGGAGAAGGTGAAGTCTGGAGGGTGAATCAGAAGAAGCAGAAGAAGGAGAAGGAAAAGGTGAAGTCTGGAGGGTGAATCAGAAGAAGCAGAAGGAGGAGAAGGAGAAGGTGAAGTCTGGAGGGTGAATCAGAAGAAGCAGAATAAGGAGAAGGAGAAGGTGAAGTCTGGAGGGTGAATCAGAAGAAGCAGAAGAAGGAGAAGGAGAAGGTGAAGTCTGGAGGGTGAATCAGAAGAAGTAGAAGAAGGAGAAGGAGAAGGTGAAGTCTGGAGGGTGAAGCAGAAGAAGTAGAAGAAGGAGAAGGAGAAGGTGAAGTCAGGAGGGTGAATCAGAAGAAGCAGAAGAAGGAGAAGGAGAAGGTGAAGTCTGGAGAGTGAATCAGAAGAATCAGAAGAAGGAGAAGGAGAAGATGAAGTCTGGAGGGTGAATCAGAAGAAGCAGAAGAAAGAGAAGGAGAAGGTGAAGTCTGGAGGGTGAAGCAGAAGAAACAGAAGAAGGAGAAGGAGTAGGTGAAGACTGGAGGGTGAATCAGAAGAAGTAGAAGAAGGAGAAGGAGAAGGTGAAGTCTGGAGGGTGAATCAGACGAAGTAGAAGAAGGAGAAGGAGAAGGTGAAGTCTGGAGGGTGAATCAGAAGAAGCAGAAGAAGGAGAAGGAGAAGGTGAAGTTAGGAGGGTGAATCAGAAGAAGCAGAAGAAGGAGAAGGAGCAGTTGAAGTCAGGGGGGTGAAGCAGAAGAAGTAGAAGAAGGAGAAGGAGAAGGTGAAGTCAGGACGGTGAAGCAGAAGAAGCAGAAGAAGGAGAAGGAGAAGGTGAAGTCTGGAGGGTGAAGCAGAAGAAGCAGAAGAAGGAGAAGGAGAGGGTGAAGTCTGGAGGGTGAATCAGAAGAAGTAGAAGAAGGAGAAGGAGAAGGTGAAGTCAGGAGAGTGAAGCAGAAGAAGCAGAAGAAGGAGAAGGAGAAGGTGAAGTCTGGAGGGCGAAGCAGAAGAAGCAGAAGAAGGAGAAGGAGAAGGTGAAGTCTGGAGGGTGAAGCAGAAGAAGCAGAAGAAGGAGAAGGAGTAGGTGAAGTCTGGAGGGTGAATCAGAAGAAGTAGAAGAAGGAGAAGGATAAGGTGAAGTCAGGAGGGTGAAGCAGAAGAAGCAGAAGAAGGAGAAGGAGAAGGTGAAGTCTGGTGGGTGAAGCAGAAGAAGCAGAAGAAGGAGAAGGAGAAGGTGAAGTCTGGAGGGTGAAGCAGAAGAAGCAGAAGAAGGAGAAGGAGAAGGTGAAGTCAGGAGGGTGGATCAGAAGAAGTAGAAGAAGGAGAAGGAGAAGGTGAAGTCTGGAGGGTGAATCAGAAGAAGCAGAAGAAGGAGAAGGAGAAGGTGAAGTCTGGAGGGCGCAGCAGAAGAAGCAGAAGAAGGAGAAAGAGAAGGTGAAGTCTGGAGGGTGAAGCAGAAGAAGCAGAAGAAGGAGAAGGAGAGGGTGAAGTCTGGAGGGTGAATCAGAAGAAGTAGAAGAAGGAGAAGGAGAAGGTGAAGTCAGGAGAGTGAAGCAGAAGAAGGAGAAGGAGAAGGTGAAGTCTGGAGGGCGAAGCAGAAGAAGCAGAAGAAGGAGAAGGAGAAGGTGAAGTCTGGAGGGTGAAGCAGAAGAAGCAGAAGAAGGAGAAGGAGTAGGTGAAGTCTGGAGGGTGAATCAGAAGAAGTAGAAGAAGGAGAAGGAGAAGGTGAAGTCAGGAGGGTGAAGCAGAAGAAGCAGAAGAAGGAGAAGATGAAGGTGAAGTCTGGAGGGTGAAGCAGAAGAAGCAGAAGAAGGAGAAGGAGAAGGTGAAGTCTGGAGGGTGAATCAGAAGAAGCAGAAGAAGGAGAAGGAGAAGGTGAAGTCTGGAGGGAGAACCAGAAGAAGCAGAAGAAGGAGAAGGAGCAGGTGAAGTCAGGAGGGTGAATCAGAAGAAGCAGAAGAAGGAGAAGGAGAAGGTGAATTTAGGAGGGTGAATCAGAAGAAGCAGAAGAAGGAGAAGGAGCAGGTGAAGTCAGGGGGGTGTAGCAGAAGAAGTAGAAGAAGGAGAAGGAGAAGGTGAAGTCAGGACGGTGAAGCAGAAGAAGCAGAAGAAGGAGAAGGAGAAGGTGAAGCCTGGAGGGCGCAGCAGAAGAAGCAGAAGAAGGAGAAGGAGAAGGTGAAGTCTGGAGTGTGAAGCAGAAGAAGCAGAAGAAGGAGAAGGAGAAGGTGAAGTCTGGAGGGTGAAGCAGAAGAAACAGAAGAAGGAGAAGGAGAAGGTGAAGACTGGAGGGTGAATCAGAAGAAGTAGAAGAAGGAGAAGGAGAAGGTGAAGTCTGGAGGGTGAATCAGAAGAAGTAGAAGAAGGAGAAGGAGAAGTTGAAGTCTGGAGGGTGAATCAGAAGAAGCAGAAGAAGGAGAAGTAGAAGGTGAAGTCTGGAGGGTGAATCAGAAGAAGCAGAAGAAGGAGAAGGAGAAGATGAAGTCTGGAGGGTGAATCAGAAGAAGTAGAAGAAGGAGAAGGAGAAGGTGAAGTCTGGAGGGTGAATCAGAAGAAGTAGAAGAAGGAGAAGGAGAAGATGAAGTCTGGAGGGTGAATCAGAAGAAAGAGAAGAAGGAGAAGGAGAAGGTGATGTCTGGAGGGTGAATCAGAAGAAGTAGAAGAAGGAGAAGGAGAAGGTGTAGACTGCGAGGTGAATCAGAAGAAGTAGACGAAGGAGAAGGAGAAGGTGAAGTCTGGAGGGTGAATCAGAAGAAGCAGAAGAAGGAGAAGGAGAAGGTGAAGTCTGGAGGGTGAATCAGAAGAAGTAGAAGAAGGAGAAGGAGAAGGTGAAGTCTGGAGGGTGAATCAGAAGAAGCAGAAGAAGGAGAAGGAGAAGGTGAAGTCTGGAGGGTGAATCAGAAGAAGCAGAAGAAGGAGAAGGAGAAGGTGAAGTCTGGAGGGTGAATCAGAAGAAGCAGAAGAAGGAGAAGGAGAAGGTGAAGTCTGGAGGGTGAATCAGAAGAAGTAGAAGAAGGAGAAGGAGAAGGTGAAGTCTGGAGGGTGAATCAGAAGAAGTAGAAGAAGGAGAAGGAGAAGGTGAAGTCTGGAGGGTGAATCAGAAGAAGTAGAAGAAGGAGAAGGAGAAGGTGAAGTCTGGAGGGTGAAGCAGAAGAAGTAGATGAAGGAGAAGGAGAAGGTGAAGTCAGGAGGGTGAATCAGAAGAAGTAGAAGAAGGAGAAGGAGAAGGTGAGGTCCGGAGGGTGAATCAGAAGAAGCAGAAGAAGGAGAAGTAGAAGGTGAAGTCTGGAGGGTGAATCAGAAGAATCAGAAGAAGGAGAAGGAGAAGGTGAAGTCTGGAGGGTGAATCAGAAGAAGCAGAAGAAAGAGAAGGAGAAGGTGAAGTCTGGAGGGTGAAGCAGAAGAAACAGAAGAAGGAGAAGGAGAAGGTGAAGACTGGAGGGTGAATCAGAAGAAGTAGAAGAAGGAGAAGGAGAAGGTGAAGTCTGGAGGGTGAATCAGAAGAAGTAGAAGAAGGAGAAGGAGAAGGTGAAGTCTGGAGGGTGAATCAGAAGAAGCAGAAGAAGGAGAAGGAGAAGCTGAAGTCTGGAGGGTGAATCAGAAGAAGGAGAAGAAGGAGAAGGAGAAGATGAAGTCTGGAGGGTGAATCAGAAGAAGTAGAAGAAGGAGAAGGAGAAGGTGAAGTCTGGAGGGTGAATCAGAAGAAGTAGAAGAAGGAGAAGGAGAAGTTGTAGTCTACAGGGTGAATCAGAAGAAGTAGACGAAGGAGAAGGAGAAGGTGAAGTCTGGAGGGTGAATCAGAAGAAGCAGAAGAAGGAGAAGGAGAAGGTGAAGTCTGGAGGGTGAATCAGAAGAAGTAGAAGAAGGAGAAGGAGAAGGTGAAGTCTGGAGGGTGAATCAGAAGAAGCAGAAGAAGGAGAAGGAGAAGGTGAAGTCTGGAGGGTGAATCAGAAGAAGCAGAAGAAGGAGAAGGAGAAGGTGAAGTCTGGAGGGTGAAACAGAAGAAGCAGAATAAGGAGAAGGAGAAGGTGAAGTCTGGAGGGTGAATCAGAAGAAGCAGAAGAAGGAGAAGGAGAAGGTGAAGTCTGGAGGGTGAATCAGAAGAAGTAGAAGAAGGAGAAGGAGAAGGTGAAGTCTGGAGGGTGAAGCAGAAGAAGTAGAAGAAGGAGAAGGAGAAGGTGAAGTCAGGAGGGTGAATCAGAAGACGTTGAAGAAGGAGAAGGAGAAGGTGAAGTCAGGAGGGTGAATCAGAAGAAGCAGAAGAAGGAGAAGGAGAAGGTGAAGTCTGGAGGGTGAATCAGAAGAATCAGAAGAAGGAGAAGGAGAAGGTGAAGTCTGGAGGGTGAATCAGAAGAAGCAGAAGAAAGAGAAGGAGAAGGTGAAGTCTGGAGGGTGAAGCAGAAGAAACAGAAGAAGGAGAAGGAGAAGGTGAAGACTGGTGGGTGAATCAGAAGAAGTAGAAGAAGGAGAAGGAGAAGGTGAAGTCTGGAGGGTGAACCAGAAGAAGTAGAAGAAGGAGAAGGAGAAGTTGAAGTCTGGAGGGTGAATCAGAAGAAGCAGAAGAAGGAGAAGGAGAAGGTGAAGTCTGGAGGGTGAATCAGAAGAAGCAGAAGAAGGAGAAGGAGAAGATGAAGTCTGGAGGGTGAATCAGAAGAAGTAGAAGAAGGAGAAGGAGAAGGTGAAGTCTGGAGGGTGAATCAGAAGAAGTAGAAGAAGGAGAATGAGAAGATGAAGTCTGGAGGGTGAATCAGAAGAAACAGAAGAAGGAGAAGGAGAAGGTGAAGTCTGGAGGGTGAATCAGAAGAAGTAGAAGAAGGAGAAGGAGAAGGTGTAGTCTGGAGGGTGAATCAGAAGAAGTAGACGAAGGAGAAGGAGAAGGTGAAGTCTGGAGGGTGAATCAGAAGAAGCAGAAGAAGGAGAAGGAGAAGGTGAAGTCTGGAAGGTGAATCAGAAGAAGTAGAAGAAGGAGAAGGAGAAGGTGAAGTCTGGAGGGTGAATCAGAAGAAGCAGAAGAAGGAGAAGGAGAAGGTGAAGTCTGGAGGGTGAATCAGAAGAAGCAGAAGAAGGAGAAGGAGAAGGTGAAGTCTGGAGGTTGAATCAGAAGAAGCAGAATAAGGAGAAGGAGAAGGTGAAGTCTGGAGGGTGAATCAGAAGAAAGAGAAGAAGGAGAAGGAGAAGGTGAAGTCTGGAGGGTGAATCAGAAGAAGTAGAAGAAGGAGAAGGAGAAGGTGTAGTCTGGAGGGTGAATCAGAAGAAGTAGACGAAGGAGAAGGAGAAGGTGAAGTCTGGAGGGTGAATCAGAAGAAGCAGAAGAAGGAGAAGGAGAAGGTGAAGTCTGGAGGGTGAATCAGAAGAAGTAGAAGAAGGAGAAGGAGAAGGTGAAGTCTGGAGGGTGAATCAGAAGAAGCAGAAGAAAGAGAAGGAGAAGGTGAAGTCTGGAGGGTGAATCAGAAGAAGTAGAAGAAGGAGAAGGAGAAAGTGAAGTCTGGAGGGTGAATCAGAAGAAGCAGAAGAAGGAGAAGGAGAAGGTGAAGTCTGGAGGGTGAATCAGAAGAAGCAGAAGAAGGAGAAGGAAAAGGTGAAGTCTGGAGGGTGAATCAGAAGAAGCAGAAGAAGGAGAAGGAGAAGGTGAAGTCTGGAGGGTGAATCAGAAGAAGCAGAATAAGGAGAAGGAGAAGGTGAAGTCTGGAGGGTGAATCAGAAGAAGCAGAAGAAGGAGAAGGAGAAGGTGAAGTCTGGAGGGTGAATCAGAAGAAGTAGAAGAAGGAGAAGGAGAAGGTGAAGTCTGGAGGGTGAAGCAGAAGAAATAGAAGAAGGAGAAGGAGAAGGTGAAGTCAGGAGGGTGAATCAGAAGAAGCAGAAGAAGGAGAAGGAGAAGGTGAAGTCTGGAGGGTGAATCAGAAGAATCAGAAGAAGAAGAAGGAGAAGATGAAGTCTGGAGGGTGAATCAGAAGAAGCAGAAGAAAGAGAAGGAGAAGGTGAAGTCTGGAGGGTGAAGCAGAAGAAACAGAAGAAGGAGAAGGAGTAGGTGAAGACTGGAGGGTGAATCAGAAGAAGTAGAAGAAGGAGAAGGAGAAGGTGAAGTCTGGAGGGTGAATCAGACGAAGTAGAAGGAGAAGGAGAAGGTGAAGTCTGGAGGGTGAATCAGAAGAAGCAGAAGAAGGAGAAGGAGAAGGTGAAGTTAGGAGGGTGAATCAGAAGAAGCAGAAGAAGGAGAAGGAGCAGGTGAAGTCAGGGGGTGAAGCAGAAGAAGTAGAAGAAGGAGAAGGAGAAGGTGAAGTCAGGACGGTGAAGCAGAAGAAGCAGAAGAAGGAGAAGGAGAAGGTGAAGTCTGGAGGGTGAAGCAGAAGAAGCAGAAGAAGGAGAAGGAGAGGGTGAAGTCTGGAGGGTGAATCAGAAGAAGTAGAAGAAGGAGAAGGAGAAGGTGAAGTCAGGAGAGTGAAGCAGAAGAAGCAGAAGAAGGAGAAGGAGAAGGTGAAGTCTGGAGGGCGAAGCAGAAGAAGCAGAAGAAGGAGAAGGAGAAGGTGAAGTCTGGAGGGTGAAGCAGAAGAAGCAGAAGAAGGAGAAGGAGTAGGTGAAGTCTGGAGGGTGAATCAGAAGAAGTAGAAGAAGGAGAAGGATAAGGTGAAGTCAGGAGGGTGAAGCAGAAGAAGCAGAAGAAGGAGAAGGAGAAGGTGAAGTCTGGTGGGTGAAGCAGAAGAAGCAGAAGAAGGAGAAGGAGAAGGTGAAGTCTGGAGGGTGAAGCAGAAGAAGCAGAAGAAGGAGAAGGAGAAGGTGAAGTCAGGAGGGTGGATCAGAAGAAGTAGAAGAAGGAGAAGGAGAAGGTGAAGTCTGGAGGGTGAATCAGAAGAAGCAGAAGAAGGAGAAGGAGAAGGTGAAGTCTGGAGGGCGCAGCAGAAGAAGCAGAAGAAGGAGAAAGAGAAGGTGAAGTCTGGAGGGTGAAGCAGAAGAAGCAGAAGAAGGAGAAGGAGAGGGTGAAGTCTGGAGGGTGAATCAGAAGAAGTAGAAGAAGGAGAAGGAGAAGGTGAAGTCAGGAGAGTGAAGCAGAAGAAGCAGAAGAAGGAGAAGGAGAAGGTGAAGTCTGGAGGGCGAAGCAGAAGAAGCAGAAGAAGGAGAAGGAGAAGGTGAAGTCTGGAGGGTGAAGCAGAAGAAGCAGAAGAAGGAGAAGGAGTAGGTGAAGTCTGGAGGGTGAATCAGAAGAAGTAGAAGAAGGAGAAGGAGAAGGTGAAGTCAGGAGGGTGAAGCAGAAGAAGCAGAAGAAGGAGAAGGAGAAGGTGAAATCTGGAGGGTGAAGCAGAAGAAGCAGAAGAAGGAGAAGGAGAAGGTGAAGTCTGGAGGGTGAATCAGAAGAAGCAGAAGAAGGAGAAGGAGAAGGTGAAGTCTGGAGGGTGAATCAGAAGAAGCAGAAGAAGGAGAAGGAGAAGGTGAAGTCAGGAGGGTGAATCAGAAGAAGCAGAAGAAGGAGAAGGAGAAGGTGAATTTAGGAGGGTGAATCAGAAGAAGCAGAAGAAGGAGAAGGAGCAGGTGAAGTCAGGGGGGTGTAGCAGAAGAAGTAGAAGAAGGAGAAGGAGAAGGTGAAGTCAGGACGGTGAAGCAGAAGAAGCAGAAGAAGGAGAAGGAGAAGGTGAAGCCTGGAGGGCGCAGCAGAAGAAGCAGAAGAAGGAGAAGGAGAAGGTGAAGTCTGGAGTGTGAAGCAGAAGAAGCAGAAGAAGGAGAAGGAGAAGGTGAAGTCTGGAGGGTGAAGCAGAAGAAACAGAAGAAGGAGAAGGAGAAGGTGAAGACTGGAGGGTGAATCAGAAGAAGTAGAAGAAGGAGAAGGAGAAGGTGAAGTCTGGAGGGTGAATCAGAAGAAGTAGAAGAAGGAGAAGGAGAAGTTGAAGTCTGGAGGGTGAATCAGAAGAAGCAGAAGAAGGAGAAGGAGAAGGTGAAGTCTGGAGGGTGAATCAGAAGAAGCAGAAGAAGGAGAAGGAGAAGATGAAGTCTGGAGGGTGAATCAGAAGAAGTAGAAGAAGGAGAAGGAGAAGGTGAAGTCTGGAGGGTGAATCAGAAGAAGTAGAAGAAGGAGAAGGAGAAGATGAAGTCTGGAGGGTGAATCAGAAGAAAGAGAAGAAGGAGAAGGAGAAGGTGAAGTCTGGAGGGTGAATCAGAAGAAGTAGAAGAAGGAGAAGGAGAAGGTGTAGTCTGGAGGGTGAATCAGAAGAAGTAGACGAAGGAGAAGGAGAAGGTGAAGTCTGGAGGGTGAATCAGAAGAAGCAGAAGAAGGAGAAGGAGGAGGTGAAGTCTGGAGGGTGAATCAGAAGAAGCAGAAGAAGGAGAAGGTGAAGTCTGGAGGGTGAATCAGAAGAAGCAGAAGAAGGAGAAGGAGAAGGTGAAGTCTGGAGGGTGAATCAGAAGAAGCAGAATAAGGAGAAGGAGAAGGTGAAGTCTGGAGGGTGAATCAAAAGAAGCAGAAGAAGGAGAAGGAGAAGGTGAAGTCTGGAGGGTGAATCAGAAGAAGTAGAAGAAGGAGAAGGAGAAGGTGAAGTCTGGAGGGTGAATCAGAAGAAGTAGAAGAAGGAGAAGGAGAAGGTGAAGTCTGGAGGGTGAATCAGAAGAAGTAGAAGAAGGAGAAGGAGAAGGTGAAGTCTGGAGGGTGAAGCAGAAGAAGTAGATGAAGGAGAAGGAGAAGGTGAAGTCAGGAGGGTGAATCAGAAGAAGTAGAAGAAGGAGAAGGAGAAGGTGAGGTCTGGAGGGTGATTCAGAAGAAGCAGAAGAAGGAGAAGGAGAAGGTGAAGTCTGGAGGGTGAATCAGAAGAATCAGAAGAAGGAGAAGGAGAAGGTGAAGTCTGGAGGGTGAATCAGAAGAAGCAGAAGAAAGAGAAGGAGAAGGTGAAGTCTGGAGGGTGAAGCAGAAGAAACAGAAGAAGGAGAAGGAGAAGGTGAAGACTGGAGGGTGAATCAGAAGAAGTAGAAGAAGGAGAAGGAGAAGGTGAAGTCTGGAGGGTGAATCAGAAGAAGTAGAAGAAGGAGAAGGAGAAGGTGAAGTCTGGAGGGTGAAGCAGAAGAAGCAGAAGAAGGAGAAGGAGAAGGTGAAGTCAGGAGGGTGGATCAGAAGAAGTAGAAGAAGGAGAAGGAGAAGGTGAAGTCTGGAGGGTGAATCAGAAGAAGCAGAAGAAGGAGAAGGAGAAGGTGAAGTCTGGAGGGCGCAGCAGAAGAAGCAGAAGAAGGAGAAAGAGAAGGTGAAGTCTGGAGGGTGAAGCAGAAGAATCAGAAGAAGGAGAAGGAGAGGGTGAAGTCTGGAGGGTGAATCAGAAGAAGTAGAAGAAGGAGAAGGAGAAGGTGAAGTCAGGAGAGTGAAGCAGAAGAAGCAGAAGAAGGAGAAGGAGAAGGTGAAGTCTGGAGGGCGAAGCAGAAGAAGCAGAAGAAGGAGAAGGAGAAGGTGAAGTCTGGAGGGTGAAGCAGAAGAAGCAGAAGAAGGAGAAGGAGTAGGTGAAGTCTGGAGGGTGAATCAGAAGAAGTAGAAGAAGGAGAAGGAGAAGGTGAAGTCAGGAGGGTGAAGCAGAAGAAGGAGAAGGAGAAGGTGAGGTCTGGAGGGTGAAGCAGAAGAAGCAGAAGAAGGAGAAGGAGAAGGTGAAGTCTGGAGGGTGAATCAGAAGAAGCAGAAGAAGGAGAAGGAGAAGGTGAAGTCTGGAGGGTGAATCAGAAGAAGCAGAAGAAGGAGAAGGAGAAGGTGAAGTCAGGAGGGTGAATCAGAAGAAGCAGAAGAAGGAGAAGGAGAAGGTGAATTGAGGAGGGTGAATCAGAAGAAGCAGAAGAAGGCGAAGGAGCAGGTGAAGTCAGGGGGGTGTAGCAGAAGAAGTAGAAGAAGGAGAAGGAGAAGGTGAAGTCAGGACGGTGAAGCAGAAGAAGCAGAAGAAGGAGAAGGAGAAGGTGAAGCCTGGAGGGCGCAGCAGAAGAAGCAGAAGAAGGAGAAGGAGAAGGTGAAGTCTGGAGTGTGAAGCAGAAGAAGCAGAAGAAGGAGAAGGAGAAGGTGAAGTCTGGAGGGTGAAGCAGAAGAAACAGAAGAAGGAGAAGGAGAAGGTGAAGACTGGAGGGTGAATCAGAAGAAGTAGAAGAAGGAGAAGGAGAAGGTGAAGTCTGGAGGGTGAATCAGAAGACGTAGAAGAAGGAGAAGGAGAAGTTGAAGTCTGGAGGGTGAATCCGAAGAAGCAGAAGAAGGAGAAGGAGAAGGTGAAGTCTGGAGGGTGAATCAGAAGAAGCAGAAGAAGGAGAAGGAGAAGATGAAGTCTGGAGGGTGAATCAGAAGAAGTAGAAGAAGGAGAAGGAGAAGGTGAAGTCTGGAGGGTGAATCAGAAGAAGTAGAAGAAGGAGAAGGAGAAGATGAAGTCTGGAGGGTGAATCAGAAGAAAGAGAAGAAGGAGAAGGAGTAGGTGAAGTCTGGAGGGTGAATCAGAAGAAGTAGAAGAAGGAGAAGGAGAAGGTGTAGTCTGGAGGGTGAATCAGAAGAAGTAGACGAAGGAGAAGGAGAAGGTGAAGTCTGGAGGGTGAATCAGAAGAAGCAGAAGAAGGAGAAGGAGAAGGTGAAGTCTGGAGGGTGAATCAGAAGAAGCAGAAGAAGGAGAAGGTGAAGTCTGGAGGGTGAATCAGAAGAAGCAGAAGAAGGAGAAGGAGAAGGTGAAGTCTGGAGGGTGAATCAGAAGAAGCAGAATAAGGAGAAGGAGAAGGTGAAGTCTGGAGGGTGAATCAAAAGAAGCAGAAGAAGGAGAAGGAGAAGGTGAAGTCTGGAGGGTGAATCAGAAGAAGTAGAAGAAGGAGAAGGAGAAGGTGAAGTCTGGAGGGTGAATCAGAAGAAGTAGAAGAAGGAGAAGGAGAAGGTGAAGTCTGGAGGGTGAATCAGAAGAAGTAGAAGAAGGAGAAGGAGAAGGTGAAGTCTGGAGGGTGAAGCAGAAGAAGTAGATGAAGGAGAAGGAGAAGGTGAAGTCAGGAGGGTGAATCAGAAGAAGTAGAAGAAGGAGAAGGAGAAGGTGAGGTCTGGAGGGTGATTCAGAAGAAGCAGAAGAAGGAGAAGGAGAAGGTGAAGTCTGGAGGGTGAATCAGAAGAATCAGAAGAAGGAGAAGGAGAAGGTGAAGTCTGGAGGGTGAATCAGAATAAGCAGAAGAAAGAGAAGGAGAAGGTGAAGTCTGGAGGGTGAAGCAGAAGAAACAGAAGAAGGAGAAGGAGAAGGTGAAGACTGGAGGGTGAATCAGAAGAAGTAGAAGAAGGAGAAGGAGAAGGTGAAGTCTGGAGGGTGAATCAGAAGAAGTAGAAGAAGGAGAAGGAGAAGGTGAAGTCTGGAGGGTGAATCAGAAGAAGCAGAAGAAGGAGAAGGAGAAGGTGAAGTCTGGAGGGTGAATCAGAAGAAGGAGAAGAAGGAGAAGGAGAAGATGAAGTCTGGAGGGTGAATCAGAAGAAGTAGAAGAAGGAGAAGGAGAAGGTGAAGTCTGGAGGGTGAATCAGAAGAAGTAGAAGAAGGAGAAGGAGAAGGTGTAGTCTGGAGGGTGAATCAGAAGAAGTAGACGAAGGAGAAGGAGAAGGTGAAGTCTGGAGGGTGAATCAGAAGAAGCAGAAGAAGGAGAAGGAGAAGATGAAGTCTGGAGGGTGAATCAGAAGAAGTAGAAGAAGGAGAAGGAGAAGGTGAAGTCTGGAGGGTGAATCAGAAGAAGCAGAAGAAGGAGAAGGAGAAGGTGAAGTCTGTAGGGTGAATCAGAAGAAGCAGAAGAAGGATAAGGAGAAGGTGAAGTCTGGAGGGTGAAACAGAAGAAGCAGAATAAGGAGAAGGAGAAGGTGAAGTCTGGAGGGTGAATCAGAAGAAGCAGAAGAAGGAGAAGGAGAAGGTGAAGTCTGGAGGGTGAATCAGAAGAAGTAGAAGAAGGAGAAGGAGAAGGTGAAGTCTGGAGGGTGAAGCAGAAGAAGTAGAAGAAGGAGAAGGAGAAGGTGAAGTCAGGAGGGTGAATCAGAAGAAGTAGAAGAAGGAGAAGGAGAAGGTGAAGTCAGGAGGGTGAATCAGAAGAAGCAGAAGAAGGAGAAGGAGAAGGTGAAGTCTGGAGGGTGAATCAGAAGAATCAGAAGAAGGAGAAGGAGAAGGTGAAGTCTGGAGGGTGAATCAGAAGAAGCAGAAGAAAGAGAAGGAGAAGGTGAAGTCTGGAGGGTGAAGCAGAAGAAACAGAAGAAGGAGAAGGAGAAGGTGAAGACTGGAGGGTGAATCAGAAGAAGTAGAAGAAGGAGAAGGAGAAGGTGAAGTCTGGAGGGTGAATCAGAAGAAGTAGAAGAAGGAGAAGGAGAAGTTGAAGTCTGGAGGGTGAATCAGAAGAAGCAGAAGAAGGAGAAGGAGAAGGTGAAGTCTGGAGGGTGAATCAGAAGAAACAGAAGAAGGAGAAGGAGAAGATGAAGTCTGGAGGGTGAATCAGAAGAAGTAGAAGAAGGAGAAGGAGAAGGTGAATTCTGGAGGGTGAATCAGAAGAAGTAGAAGAAGGAGAATGAGAAGATGAAGTCTGGAGGGTGAATCAGAAGAAACAGAAGAAGGAGAAGGAGAAGGTGAAGTCTGGAGGGTGAATCAGAAGAAGTAGAAGAAGGAGAAGGAGAAGGTGTAGTCTGGAGGGTGAATCAGAAGAAGTAGACGAAGGAGAAGGAGAAGGTGAAGTCTGGAGGGTGAATCAGAAGAAGCAGAAGAAGGAGAAGGAGAAGGTGAAGTCTGGAGGGTGAATCAGAAGAAGTAGAAGAAGGAGAAGGAGAAGGTGAAGTCTGGAGGGTGAATCAGAAGAAGCAGAAGAAGGAGAAGGAGAAGGTGAAGTCTGGAGGGTGAATCAGAAGAAGCAGAAGAAGGAGAAGGAGAAGGTGAAGTCTGGAGGGTGAATCAGAAGAAGCAGAATAAGGAGAAGGAGAAGGTGAAGTCTGGAGGGTGAATCAGAAGAAGCAGAAGAAGGAGAAGGAGAAGGTGAAGTCTGGAGGGTGAATCAGAAGAAGTAGAAGAAGGAGAAGGAGAAGGTGAAGTCTGGAGGGTGAATCAGAAGAAGTAGAAGAAGGAGAAGGAGAAGGTGAAGTCTGGAGGGTGAAGCAGAAGAAGTAGATGAAGGAGAAGGAGAAGGTGAAGTCAGGAGGGTGAATCAGAAGAAGTAGAAGAAGGAGAAGGAGAAGGTGAGGTCTGGACGGTGAATCAGAAGAAGCAGAAGAAGGAGAAGGAGAAGGTGAAGTCTGGAGGGTGAATCAGAAGAATCAGAAGAAGGAGAAGGAGAAGGTGAAGTCTGGAGGGTGAATCAGAAGAAGCAGAAGAAAGAGAAGGAGAAGGTGAAGTCTGGAGGGTGAAGCAGAAGAAACAGAAGAAGGAGAAGGAGAAGGTGAAGACTGGAGGGTGAATCAGAAGAAGTAGAAGAAGGAGAAGGAGAAGGTGAAGTCTGGAGGGTGAATCAGAAGAAGGAGAAGAAGGAGAAGGAGAAGGTGAAGTCTGGAGGGTGAATCAGAAGAAGCAGAAGAAGGAGAAGGAGAAGGTGAAGTCTGGAGGGTGAATCAGAAGAAGGAGCAGAAGGAGAAGGAGAAGATGAAGTCTGGTGGGTGAATCAAAAGAAGAAGAAGAAGGAGAAGGAGAAGGTGAAGTCTGGAGGGTGAATCAGAAGAAGGAGAAGAAGGAGAAGGAGAAGATGAAGTCTGGAGGGTGAAGCAGAAGAAACAGAAGAAGGAGAAGGAGAAGGTGAAGACTGGAGGGTGAATCAGAAGAAGTAGAAGAAGGAGAAGGAGAAGGTGAAGTCTGGAGGGTGAATCAGAAGAAGTAGAAGAAGGAGAAGGAGAAGGTGAAGTCTGGAGGGTGAATCAGAAGAAGTAGACGAAGGAGAAGGAGAAGGTGAAGTCTGGAGGGTGAATCAGAAGAAGCAGAAGAAGGAGAAGGAGAAGGTGAAGTCTGGAGGGTGAATCAGAAGAAGTAGAAGAAGGAGAAGGAGAAGGTGAAGTCTGGAGGGTGAATCAGAAGAAGCAGAAGAAGGAGAAGGAGAAGGTGAAGTCCGGAGGGTGAATCAGAAGAAGCAGAAGAAGGAGAAGGAGAAGGTGAAGTCTGGAGGGTGAAACAGAAGAAGCAGAATAAGGAGAAGGAGAAGGTGAAGTCTGGAGGGTGAATCAGAAGAAGCAGAAGAAGGAGAAGGAGAAGGTGAAGTCTGTAGGGTGAATCAGAAGAAGTAGAAGAAGGAGAAGGAGAAGGTGAAGTCTGGAGGGTGAATCAGAAGAAGTAGAAAAAGGAGAAGGAGAAGGTGAAGTCTGGAGGGTGAAGCAGAAGAAGTAGAAGAAGGAGAAGGAGAAGGTGAAGTCAGGAGGGTGAATCAGAAGAAGTAGAAGAAGGAGAAGGAGAAGGTGAAGTCAGGAGGGTGAATCAGAAGAAGCAGAAGAAGGAGAAGGAGAAGGTGAAGTCTGGAGGGTGAATCAGAAGAATCAGAAGAAGGAGAAGGAGAAGGTGAAGTCTGGAGGGTGAATCAGAAGAAGCAGAAGAAAGAGAAGGAGAAGGTGAAGTCTGGAGGGTGAATCAGAAGAAGTAGAAGAAGGAGAAGGAGAAGGTGAAGTCTGGAGGGTGAATCAGAAGAAGCAGAAGAAGGAGAAGGAGAAGGTGATGTCTGGAGGGTGAATCAGAAGAAGCAGAAGAAGGAGAAGGAGAAGGTGAAGTCTGGAGGGTGAATCAGAAGAAGCAGAAGAAGGAGAAGGAGAAGGTGAAGTCTGGAGGGTGAATCAGAAGAAGCAGAATAAGGAGAAGGAGAAGGTGAAGTCTGGAGGGTGAATCAGAAGAAGCAGAAGAAGGAGAAGGAGAAGGTGAAGTCTGGAGGGTGAATCAGAAGAAGTAGAAGAAGGAGAAGGAGAAGGTGAAGTCTGGAGGGTGAAGCAGAAGAAGTAGAAGAAGGAGAAGGAGAAGGTGAAGTCAGGAGGGTGAATCAGAAGAAGTAGAAGAAGGAGAAGGAGAAGGTGAAGTCAGGAGGGTGAATCAGAAGAAGCAGAAGAAGGAGAAGGAGAAGGTGAAGTCTGGAGGGCGAATCAGAAGAAAAAGAAGAAGGAGAAGGAGAAGGTGAAATCTGGAGGGTGAATCAGAAGAAGCAGAAGAAGGAGAAGGAGAAGGTGAAGTCTGGAGGCTGAAGCAGAAGAAACAGAAGAAGGAGAAGGAGAGTGTGAAGACTGGAGGGTGAATCAGAAGAAGTAGGAGAAGGAGAAGGAGAAGGTGAAGTCTGGAGGGTGAATCAGAAGAAGTAGAAGAAGGAGAAGGAGAAGGTGAAGTCTGGAGGGTGAATCAGAAGAAGCAGAAGAAGGAGAAGGAGAAGGTGAAGTCTGGAGGGTGAATCAGAAGATGCAGAAGAAGGAGAAGGAGAAGATGAAGTCTGGAGGGTGAATCAGAAGAAGTAGAAGAAGGAGAAGGAGAAGGTGAAGTCTGGAGGATGAATCAGAAGAAGTAGAAGAAGGAGAAGGAGAAGGTGAAGTCTGGAGGGTGAATCAGAAGAAACAGAAGAAGGAGAAGGAGAAGGTGAAGTCTGGAGGGTGAATCAGAAGAAGTAGAAGAAGGAGAAGGAGAAGGTGAAGTCTGGAGGGTGAATCAGAAGAAGCAGAAGAAGGAGAAGGAGAAGATGAAGTCTGGAGGGTGAATCAGAAGAAGTAGAAGAAGGAGAAGGAGAAGGTGAAGTCTGGAGGGTGAATCAGAAGAAGCAGAAGAAGGAGAAGGAGAAGGTGAAGTCTGGAGGGTGAATCAGAAGAAGCAGAAGAAGGAGAAGGAGAAGGTGAAGTCTGGAGGGTGAACCAGAAGAAGCAGAATAAGGAGAAGGAGAAGGTGAAGTCTGGAGGGTGAATCAGAAGAAGTAGAAGAAGGAGAAGGAGAAGGTGAAGTCTGGAGGGTGAATCAGAAGAAGTAGAAGAAGGAGAAGGAGAAGGTGAAGTCTGGAGGGTGAATCTGAAGAAGTAAAAGAAGGAGAAGGAGAAGGTGAAGTCTGGAGGGTGAAGCAGAAGAAGTAGAAGAAGGAGAAGGAGAAGGTGAAGTCAGGAGGGTGAATCAGAAGAAGTAGAAGAAGGAGAAGGTGAAGGTGAAGTCAGGAGGGTGAATCAGAAGAAGCAGAAGAAGGAGAAGGAGAAGGTGAAGTCTGGAGGGTGAATCAGAAGAATCAGAAGAAGGAGAAGGAGAAGGTGAAGTCTGGAGGGAGAATCAGAAGAAGCAGAAGAAAGAGAAGGAGAAGGTGAAGTCTGGAGGGTGAATCAGAAGAAGTAGAAGAAGGAGAAGGAGAAGGTGAAGTCTGGAGGGTGAATCAGAAGAAGCAGAAGAAGGAGAAGGAGAAGGTGAAGTCTGGAGGGTGTATCAGAAGAAGCAGAAGAAGGAGAAGGAAAAGGTGAAGTCTGGAGGGTGAATCAGAAGAAGCAGAAGAAGGAGAAGGAGAAGGTGAAGTCTGGAGGGTGAATCAGAAGAAGCAGAATAAGGAGAAGGAGAAGGTGAAGTCTGGAGTGTGAATCAGAAGAAGCAGAAGAAGGAGAAGGAGAAGGTGAAGTCTGGAGGGTGAATCAGAAGAAGTAGAAGAAGGAGAAGGAGAAGATGAAGTCTGGAGGGTGAATCAGAAGAAGTAGAAGAAGGAGAAGGAGAAGGTGAAGTCTGGAGGGTGAATCAGAACAAGTAGAAGAAGGAGAAGGAGAAGATGAAGTCTGGAGGGTGAATCAGAAGAAAGAGAAGAAGGAGAAGGAGAAGGTGAAGTCTGGAGGGTGAATCAGAAGAAGTAGAAGAAGGAGAAGGAGAAGGTGTAGTCTGGAGGGTGAATCAGAAGAAGTAGACGAAGGAGAAGGAGAAGGTGAAGTCTGGAGGGTGAATCAGAAGAAGCAGAAGAAGGAGAAGGAGAAGGTGAAGTCTGGAGGGTGAATCAGAAGAAGTAGAAGAAGGAGAAGGAGAAGGTGAAGTCTGGAGGGTGAATCAGAAGAAGCAGAAGAAAGAGAAGGAGAAGGTGAAGTCTGGAGGGTGAATCAGAAGAAGTAGAAGAAGGAGAAGGAGAAGGTGAAGTCTGGAGGGTGAATCAGAAGAAGCAGAAGAAGGAGAAGGAGAAGGTGAAGTCTGGAGGGTGAATCAGAAGAAGCAGAAGAAGGAGAAGGAAAAGGTGAACTCTGGAGGGTGAATCAGAAGAAGCAGAAGAAGGAGAAGGAGAAGGTGAAGTCTGGAGGGTGAATCAGAAGAAGCAGAATAAGGAGAAGGAGAAGGTGAAGTCTGGAGGGTGAATCAGAAGAAGCAGAAGAAGGAGAAGGAGAAGGTGAAGTCTGGAGGGTGAATCAGAAGAAGTAGAAGAAGGAGAAGGAGAAGGTGAAGTCTGGAGGGTGAAGCAGAAGAAGTAGAAGAAGGAGAAGGAGAAGGTGAAGTCAGGAGGGTGAATCAGAAGAAGCAGAAGAAGGAGAAGGAGAAGGTGAAGTCTGGAGGGTGAATCAGAAGAATCAGAAGAAGGAGAAGGAGAAGATGAAGTCTGGAGGGTGAATCAGAAGAAGCAGAAGAAAGAGAAGGAGAAGGTGAAGTCTGGAGGGTGAAGCAGAAGAAACAGAAGAAGGAGAAGGAGTAGGTGAAGACTGGAGGGTGAATCAGAAGAAGTAGAAGAAGGAGAAGGAGAAGGTGAAGTCTGGAGGGTGAATCAGACGAAGTAGAAGAAGGAGAAGGAGAAGGTGAAGTCTGGAGGGTGAATCAGAAGAAGTAGAAGAAGGAGAAGGAGAAGGTGAAGTCAGGAGAGTGAAGCAGAAGAAGCAGAAGAAGGAGAAGGAGAAGGTGAAGTCTGGAGGGCGAAGCAGAAGAAGCAGAAGAAGGAGAAGGAGAAGGTGAAGTCTGGAGGGTGAAGCAGAAGAAGCAGAAGAAGGAGAAGGAGTAGGTGAAGTCTGGAGGGTGAATCAGAAGAAGTAGAAGAAGGAGAAGGATAAGGTGAAGTCAGGAGGGTGAAGCAGAAGAAGCAGAAGAAGGAGAAGGAGAAGGTGAAGTCTGGTGGGTGAAGCAGAAGAAGCAGAAGAAGGAGAAGGAGAAGGTGAAGTCTGGAGGGTGAAGCAGAAGAAGCAGAAGAAGGAGAAGGAGAAGGTGAAGTCAGGAGGGTGGATCAGAAGAAGTAGAAGAAGGAGAAGAAGAAGGTGAAGTCTGGAGGGTGAATCAGAAGAAGCAGAAGAAGGAGAAGGAGAAGGTGAAGTCTGGAGGGCGCAGCAGAAGAAGCAGAAGAAGGAGAAAGAGAAGGTGAAGTCTGGAGGGTGAAGCAGAAGAAGCAGAAGAAGGAGAAGGAGAGGGTGAAGTCTGGAGGGTGAATCAGAAGAAGTAGAAGAAGGAGAAGGAGAAGGTGAAGTCAGGAGGGTGAAGCAGAAGAAGCAGAAGAAGGAGAAGGAGTAGGTGAAGTCTGGAGGGTGAATCATAAGAAGTAGAAGAAGGAGAAGGAGAAGGTGAAGTCAGGAGGGTGAAGCAGAAGAAGCAGAAGAAGGAGAAGATGAAGGTGAAGTCTGGAGGGTGAAGCAGAAGAAGCAGAAGAAGGAGAAGGAGAAGGTGAAGTCTGGAGGGTGAATCAGAAGAAGCAGAAGAAGGAGAAGGAGAAGGTGAAGTCTGGAGGGAGAACCAGAAGAAGCAGAAGAAGGAGAAGGAGAAGGTGAAGTCAGGAGGGTGAATCAGAAGAAGCAGAAGAAGGAGAAGGAGAAGGTGAATTTAGGAGGGTGAATCAGAAGAAGCAGAAGAAGGAGAAGGAGCAGGTGAAGTCAGGGGGGTGTAGCAGAAGAAGTAGAAGAAGGAGAAGGAGAAGGTGAAGTCAGGACGGTGAAGCAGAAGAAGCAGAAGAAGGAGAAGGAGAAGGTGAAGCCTGGAGGGCGCAGCAGAAGAAGCAGAAGAAGGAGAAGGAGAAGGTGAAGTCTGGAGTGTGAAGCAGAAGAAGCAGAAGAAGGAGAAGGAGAAGGTGAAGTCTGGAGGGTGAAGCAGAAGAAACAGAAGAAGGAGAAGGAGAAGGTGAAGACTGGAGGGTGAATCAGAAGAAGTAGAAGAAGGAAAAGGAGAAGGTGAAGTCTGGAGGGTGAATCAGAAGAAGTAGAAGAAGTAGAAGGTGAAGTTGAAGTCTGGAGGGTGAATCAGAAGAAGCAGAAGAAGGAGAAGTAGAAGGTGAAGTCTGGAGGGTGAATCAGAAGAAGCAGAAGAAGGAGAAGGAGAAGATGAAGTCTGGAGGGTGAATCAGAAGAAGTAGAAGAAGGAGAAGGAGAAGGTGAAGTCTGGAGGGTGAATCAGAAGAAGTAGAAGAAGGAGAAGGAGAAGATGAAGTCTGGAGGGTGAATCAGAAGAAAGAGAAGAAGGAGAAGGAGAAGGTGAAGTCTGGAGGGTGAATCAGAAGAAGTAGAAGAAGGAGAAGGAGAAGGTGTAGACTGGAGGGTGAATCAGAAGAAGTAGACGAAGGAGAAGGAGAAGGTGAAGTCTGGAGGGTGAATCAGAAGAAGCAGAAGAAGGAGAAGGAGAAGGTGAAGTCTGGAGGGTGAATCAGAAGAAGTAGAAGAAGGAGAAGGAGAAGGTGAAGTCTGGAGGGTGAATCAGAAGAAGCAGAAGAAGGAGAAGGAGAAGGTGAAGTCTGGAGGGTGAATCAGAAGAAGCAGAAGAAGGAGAAGGAGAAGGTGAAGTCTGGAGGGTGAATCAGAAGAAGTAGAAGAAGGAGAAGGAAAAGGTGAAGTCTGGAGGGTGAATCAGAAGAAGTAGAAGAAGGAGAAGGAGAAGGTGAAGTCTGGAGGGTGAATCAGAAGAAGCAGAAGAAAGAGAAGGAGAAGGTGAAGTCTGGAGGGTGAAGCAGAAGAAACAGAAGAAGGAGAAGGAGAAGGTGAAGACTGGAGGGTGAATCAGAAGAAGTAGAAGAAGGAGAAGGAGAAGGTGAAGTCTGGAGGGTGAATCAGAAGAAGTAGAAGAAGGAGAAGGAGAAGGTGAAGTCTGGAGGGTGAATCAGAAGAAGCAGAAGAAGGAGAAGGAGAAGGTGAAGTCTGGAGGGTGAATCAGAAGAAGGAGAAGAAGGAGAAGGAGAAGATGAAGTCTGGAGGGTGAATCAGAAGAAGTAGAAGAAGGAGAAGGAGAAGGTGAAGTCTGGAGGGTGAATCAGAAGAAGTAGAAGAAGGAGAAGGAGAAGTTGTAGTCTACAGGGTGAATCAGAAGAAGTAGACGAAGGAGAAGGAGAAGGTGAAGTCTGGAGGGTGAATCAGAAGAAGCAGAAGAAGGAGAAGGAGAAGGTGAAGTCTGGAGGGTGAATCAGAAGAAGTAGAAGAAGGAGAAGGAGAAGGTGAAGTCTGGAGGGTGAATCAGAAGAAGCAGAAGAAGGAGAAGGAGAAGGTGAAGTCTGGAGGGTGAATCAGAAGAAGCAGAAGAAGGAGAAGGAGAAGGTGAAGTCTGGAGGGTGAAACAGAAGAAGCAGAATAAGGAGAAGGAGAAGGTGAAGTCTGGAGGGTGAATCAGAAGAAGCAGAAGAAGGAGAAGGAGAAGGTGAAGTCTGGAGGGTGAATCAGAAGAAGTAGAAGAAGGAGAAGGAGAAGGTGAAGTCTGGAGGGTGAATCAGAAGAAGTAGAAGAAGGAGAAGGAGAAGGTGAAGTCTGGAGGGTGAATCAGAAGAAGCAGAAGAAGGAGAAGGAGAAGGTGAAGTCTGGAGGGTGAATCAGAAGAAGCAGAAGAAGGAGAAGGAGAAGGTGAAGTCTGGAGGGTGAACCAGAAGAAGCAGAATAAGGAGAAGGAGAAGGTGAAGTCTGGAGGGTGAATCAGAAGAAGTAGAAGAAGGAGAAGGAGAAGGTGAAGTCTGGAGGGTGAATCAGAAGAAGTAGAAGAAGGAGAAGGAGAAGGTGAAGTCTGGAGGGTGAATCTGAAGAAGTAGAAGAAGGAGAAGGAGAAGGTGAAGTCTGGAGGGTGAAGCAGAAGAAGTAGAAGAAGGAGAAGGAGAAGGTGAAGTCAGGAGGGTGAATCAGAAGAAGTAGAAGAAGGAGAAGGTGAAGGTGAAGTCAGGAGGGTGAATCAGAAGAAGCAGAAGAAGGAGAAGGAGAAGGTGAAGTCTGGAGGGTGAATCAGAAGAATCAGAAGAAGGAGAAGGAGAAGGTGAAGTCTGGAGGGAGAATCAGAAGAAGCAGAAGAAAGAGAAGGAGAAGGTGAAGTCTGGAGGGTGAATCAGAAGAAGTAGAAGAAGGAGAAGGAGAAGGTGAAGTCTGGAGGGTGAATCAGAAGAAGCAGAAGAAGGAGAAGGAGAAGGTGAAGTCTGGAGGGTGAATCAGAAGAAGCAGAAGAAGGAGAAGGAGAAGGTGAAGTCTGGAGGGTGAATCAGAAGAAGCAGAATAAGGAGAAGGAGAAGGTGAAGTCTGGAGTGTGAATCAGAAGAAGCAGAAGAAGGAGAAGGAGAAGGTGAAGTCTGGAGGGTGAATCAGAAGAAGTAGAAGAAGGAGAAGGAGAAGATGAAGTCTGGAGGGTGAATCAGAAGAAGTAGAAGAAGGAGAAGGAGAAGGTGAAGTCTGGAGGGTGAATCAGAACAAGTAGAAGAAGGAGAAGGAGAAGATGAAGTCTGGAGGGTGAATCAGAAGAAAGAGAAGAAGGAGAAGGAGAAGGTGAAGTCTGGAGGGTGAATCAGAAGAAGTAGAAGAAGGAGAAGGAGAAGGTGTAGTCTGGAGGGTGAATCAGAAGAAGTAGACGAAGGAGAAGGAGAAGGTGAAGTCTGGAGGGTGAATCAGAAGAAGCAGAAGAAGGAGAAGGAGAAGGTGAAGTCTGGAGGGTGAATCAGAAGAAGTAGAAGAAGGAGAAGGAGAAGGTGAAGTCTGGAGGGTGAATCAGAAGAAGCAGAAGAAAGAGAAGGAGAAGGTGAAGTCTGGAGGGTGAATCAGAAGAAGTAGAAGAAGGAGAAGGAGAAGGTGAAGTCTGGAGGGTGAATCAGAAGAAGCAGAAGAAGGAGAAGGAGAAGGTGAAGTCTGGAGGGTGAATCAGAAGAAGCAGAAGAAGGAGAAGGAAAAGGTGAACTCTGGAGGGTGAATCAGAAGAAGCAGAAGAAGGAGAAGGAGAAGGTGAAGTCTGGAGGGTGAATCAGAAGAAGCAGAATAAGGAGAAGGAGAAGGTGAAGTCTGGAGGGTGAATCAGAAGAAGCAGAAGAAGGAGAAGGAGAAGGTGAAGTCTGGAGGGTGAATCAGAAGAAGTAGAAGAAGGAGAAGGAGAAGGTGAAGTCTGGAGGGTGAAGCAGAAGAAGTAGAAGAAGGAGAAGGAGAAGGTGAAGTCAGGAGGGTGAATCAGAAGAAGCAGAAGAAGGAGAAGGAGAAGGTGAAGTCTGGAGGGTGAATCAGAAGAATCAGAAGAAGGAGAAGGAGAAGATGAAGTCTGGAGGGTGAATCAGAAGAAGCAGAAGAAAGAGAAGGAGAAGGTGAAGTCTGGAGGGTGAAGCAGAAGAAACAGAAGAAGGAGAAGGAGTAGGTGAAGACTGGAGGGTGAATCAGACGAAGTAGAAGAAGGAGAAGGAGAAGGTGAAGTCTGGAGGGTGAATCAGAAGAAGTAGAAGAAGGAGAAGGAGAAGGTGAAGTCAGGAGAGTGAAGCAGAAGAAGCAGAAGAAGGAGAAGGAGAAGGTGAAGTCAGGAGAGTGAAGCAGAAGAAGCAGAAGAAGGAGAAGGAGAAGGTGAAGTCTGGAGGGCGAAGCAGAAGAAGCAGAAGAAGGAGAAGGAGAAGGTGAAGTCTGGAGGGTGAAGCAGAAGAAGCAGAAGAAGGAGAAGGAGTAGGTGAAGTCTGGAGGGTGAATCAGAAGAAGTAGAAGAAGGAGAAGGATAAGGTGAAGTCAGGAGGGTGAAGCAGAAGAAGCAGAAGAAGGAGAAGGAGAAGGTGAAGTCTGGTGGGTGAAGCAGAAGAAGCAGAAGAAGGAGAAGGAGAAGGTGAAGTCTGGAGGGTGAATCAGAAGAAGTAGACGAAGGAGAAGGAGAAGGTGAAGTCTGGAGGGTGAATCAGAAGAAGCAGAAGAAGGAGAAGGAGAAGGTGAAGTCTGGAGGGTGAATCAGAAGAAGTAGAAGAAGGAGAAGGAGAAGGTGAAGTCTGGAGGGTGAATCAGAAGAAGCAGAAGAAGGAGAAGGAGAAGGTGAAGTCTGGAGGGTGAATCAGAAGAAGCAGAAGAAGGAGAAGGAGAAGGTGAAGTCTGGAGGGTGAATCAGAAGAAGCAGAATAAGGAGAAGGAGAAGGTGAAGTCTGGAGGGTGAATCAGAAGAAGCAGAAGAAGGAGAAGGAGAAGGTGAAGTCTGGAGGGTGAATCAGAAGAAGTAGAAGAAGGAGAAGGAGAAGGTGAAGTCTGGAGGGTGAATCAGAAGAAGTAGAAGAAGGAGAAGGAGAAGGTGAAGTCTGGAGGGTGAAGCAGAAGAAGTAGATGAAGGAGAAGGAGAAGGTGAAGTCAGGAGGGTGAATCAGAAGAAGTAGAAGAAGGAGAAGGAGAAGGTGAGGTCTGGACGGTGAATCAGAAGAAGCAGAAGAAGGAGAAGGAGAAGGTGAAGTCTGGAGGGTGAATCAGAAGAATCAGAAGAAGGAGAAGGAGAAGGTGAAGTCTGGAGGGTGAATCAGAAGAAGCAGAAGAAAGAGAAGGAGAAGGTGAAGTCTGGAGGGTGAAGCAGAAGAAACAGAAGAAGGAGAAGGAGAAGGTGAAGACTGGAGGGTGAATCAGAAGAAGTAGAAGAAGGAGAAGGAGAAGGTGAAGTCTGGAGGGTGAATCAGAAGAAGGAGAAGAAGGAGAAGGAGAAGGTGAAGTCTGGAGGGTGAATCAGAAGAAGCAGAAGAAGGAGAAGGAGAAGGTGAAGTCTGGAGGGTGAATCAGAAGAAGGAGCAGAAGGAGAAGGAGAAGATGAAGTCTGGAGGGTGAATCAAAAGAAGAAGAAGAAGGAGAAGGAGAAGGTGAAGTCTGGAGGGTGAATCAGAAGAAGGAGAAGAAGGAGAAGGAGAAGATGAAGTCTGGAGGGTGAAGCAGAAGAAACAGAAGAAGGAGAAGGAGAAGGTGAAGACTGGAGGGTGAATCAGAAGAAGTAGAAGAAGGAGAAGGAGAAGGTGAAGTCTGGAGGGTGAATCAGAAGAAGTAGAAGAAGGAGAAGGAGAAGGTGAAGTCTGGAGGGTGAATCAGAAGAAGTAGACGAAGGAGAAGGAGAAGGTGAAGTCTGGAGGGTGAATCAGAAGAAGCAGAAGAAGGAGAAGGAGAAGGTGAAGTCTGGAGGGTGAATCAGAAGAAGTAGAAGAAGGAGAAGGAGAAGGTGAAGTCTGGAGGGTGAATCAGAAGAAGCAGAAGAAGGAGAAGGAGAAGGTGAAGTCCGGAGGGTGAATCAGAAGAAGCAGAAGAAGGAGAAGGAGAAGGTGAAGTCTGGAGGGTGAAACAGAAGAAGCAGAATAAGGAGAAGGAGAAGGTGAAGTCTGGAGGGTGAATCAGAAGAAGCAGAAGAAGGAGAAGGAGAAGGTGAAGTCTGTAGGGTGAATCAGAAGAAGTAGAAGAAGGAGAAGGAGAAGGTGAAGTCTGGAGGGTGAATCAGAAGAAGTAGAAAAAGGAGAAGGAGAAGGTGAAGTCTGGAGGGTGAAGCAGAAGAAGTAGAAGAAGGAGAAGGAGAAGGTGAAGTCAGGAGGGTGAATCAGAAGAAGTAGAAGAAGGAGAAGGAGAAGGTGAAGTCAGGAGGGTGAATCAGAAGAAGCAGAAGAAGGAGAAGGAGAAGGTGAAGTCTGGAGGGTGAATCAGAAGAATCAGAAGAAGGAGAAGGAGAAGGTGAAGTCTGGAGGGTGAATCAGAAGAAGCAGAAGAAAGAGAAGGAGAAGGTGAAGTCTGGAGGGTGAATCAGAAGAAGTAGAAGAAGGAGAAGGAGAAGGTGAAGTCTGGAGGGTGAATCAGAAGAAGCAGAAGAAGGAGAAGGAGAAGGTGATGTCTGGAGGGTGAATCAGAAGAAGCAGAAGAAGGAGAAGGAGAAGGTGAAGTCTGGAGGGTGAATCAGAAGAAGCAGAAGAAGGAGAAGGAGAAGGTGAAGTCTGGAGGGTGAATCAGAAGAAGCAGAATAAGGAGAAGGAGAAGGTGAAGTCTGGAGGGTGAATCAGAAGAAGCAGAAGAAGGAGAAGGAGAAGGTGAAGTCTGGAGGGTGAATCAGAAGAAGTAGAAGAAGGAGAAGGAGAAGGTGAAGTCTGGAGGGTGAAGCAGAAGAAGTAGAAGAAGGAGAAGGAGAAGGTGAAGTCAGGAGGGTGAATCAGAAGAAGTAGAAGAAGGAGAAGGAGAAGGTGAAGTCAGGAGGGTGAATCAGAAGAAGCAGAAGAAGGAGAAGGAGAAGGTGAAGTCTGGAGGGCGAATCAGAAGAAAAAGAAGAAGGAGAAGGAGAAGGTGAAATCTGGAGGGTGAATCAGAAGAAGCAGAAGAAGGAGAAGGAGAAGGTGAAGTCTGGAGGCTGAAGCAGAAGAAACAGAAGAAGGAGAAGGAGAGTGTGAAGACTGGAGGGTGAATCAGAAGAAGTAGGAGAAGGAGAAGGAGAAGGTGAAGTCTGGAGGGTGAATCAGAAGAAGTAGAAGAAGGAGAAGGAGAAGGTGAAGTCTGGAGGGTGAATCAGAAGAAGCAGAAGAAGGAGAAGGAGAAGGTGAAGTCTGGAGGGTGAATCAGAAGATGCAGAAGAAGGAGAAGGAGAAGATGAAGTCTGGAGGGTGAATCAGAAGAAGTAGAAGAAGGAGAAGGAGAAGGTGAAGTCTGGAGGATGAATCAGAAGAAGTAGAAGAAGGAGAAGGAGAAGGTGAAGTCTGGAGGGTGAATCAGAAGAAACAGAAGAAGGAGAAGGAGAAGGTGAAGTCTGGAGGGTGAATCAGAAGAAGTAGAAGAAGGAGAAGGAGAAGGTGAAGTCTGGAGGGTGAATCAGAAGAAGCAGAAGAAGGAGAAGGAGAAGATGAAGTCTGGAGGGTGAATCAGAAGAAGTAGAAGAAGGAGAAGGAGAAGGTGAAGTCTGGAGGGTGAATCAGAAGAAGCAGAAGAAGGAGAAGGAGAAGGTGAAGTCTGGAGGGTGAATCAGAAGAAGCAGAAGAAGGAGAAGGAGAAGGTGAAGTCTGGAGGGTGAACCAGAAGAAGCAGAATAAGGAGAAGGAGAAGGTGAAGTCTGGAGGGTGAATCAGAAGAAGTAGAAGAAGGAGAAGGAGAAGGTGAAGTCTGGAGGGTGAATCAGAAGAAGTAGAAGAAGGAGAAGGAGAAGGTGAAGTCTGGAGGGTGAATCTGAAGAAGTAGAAGAAGGAGAAGGAGAAGGTGAAGTCTGGAGGGTGAAGCAGAAGAAGTAGAAGAAGGAGAAGGAGAAGGTGAAGTCAGGAGGGTGAATCAGAAGAAGTAGAAGAAGGAGAAGGTGAAGGTGAAGTCAGGAGGGTGAATCAGAAGAAGCAGAAGAAGGAGAAGGAGAAGGTGAAGTCTGGAGGGTGAATCAGAAGAATCAGAAGAAGGAGAAGGAGAAGGTGAAGTCTGGAGGGAGAATCAGAAGAAGCAGAAGAAAGAGAAGGAGAAGGTGAAGTCTGGAGGGTGAATCAGAAGAAGTAGAAGAAGGAGAAGGAGAAGGTGAAGTCTGGAGGGTGAATCAGAAGAAGCAGAAGAAGGAGAAGGAGAAGGTGAAGTCTGGAGGGTGTATCAGAAGAAGCAGAAGAAGGAGAAGGAAAAGGTGAAGTCTGGAGGGTGAATCAGAAGAAGCAGAAGAAGGAGAAGGAGAAGGTGAAGTCTGGAGGGTGAATCAGAAGAAGCAGAATAAGGAGAAGGAGAAGGTGAAGTCTGGAGTGTGAATCAGAAGAAGCAGAAGAAGGAGAAGGAGAAGGTGAAGTCTGGAGGGTGAATCAGAAGAAGTAGAAGAAGGAGAAGGAGAAGATGAAGTCTGGAGGGTGAATCAGAAGAAGTAGAAGAAGGAGAAGGAGAAGGTGAAGTCTGGAGGGTGAATCAGAACAAGTAGAAGAAGGAGAAGGAGAAGATGAAGTCTGGAGGGTGAATCAGAAGAAAGAGAAGAAGGAGAAGGAGAAGGTGAAGTCTGGAGGGTGAATCAGAAGAAGTAGAAGAAGGAGAAGGAGAAGGTGTAGTCTGGAGGGTGAATCAGAAGAAGTAGACGAAGGAGAAGGAGAAGGTGAAGTCTGGAGGGTGAATCAGAAGAAGCAGAAGAAGGAGAAGGAGAAGGTGAAGTCTGGAGGGTGAATCAGAAGAAGTAGAAGAAGGAGAAGGAGAAGGTGAAGTCTGGAGGGTGAATCAGAAGAAGCAGAAGAAAGAGAAGGAGAAGGTGAAGTCTGGAGGGTGAATCAGAAGAAGTAGAAGAAGGAGAAGGAGAAGGTGAAGTCTGGAGGGTGAATCAGAAGAAGCAGAAGAAGGAGAAGGAGAAGGTGAAGTCTGGAGGGTGAATCAGAAGAAGCAGAAGAAGGAGAAGGAAAAGGTGAACTCTGGAGGGTGAATCAGAAGAAGCAGAAGAAGGAGAAGGAGAAGGTGAAGTCTGGAGGGTGAATCAGAAGAAGCAGAATAAGGAGAAGGAGAAGGTGAAGTCTGGAGGGTGAATCAGAAGAAGCAGAAGAAGGAGAAGGAGAAGGTGAAGTCTGGAGGGTGAATCAGAAGAAGTAGAAGAAGGAGAAGGAGAAGGTGAAGTCTGGAGGGTGAAGCAGAAGAAGTAGAAGAAGGAGAAGGAGAAGGTGAAGTCAGGAGGGTGAATCAGAAGAAGCAGAAGAAGGAGAAGGAGAAGGTGAAGTCTGGAGGGTGAATCAGAAGAATCAGAAGAAGGAGAAGGAGAAGATGAAGTCTGGAGGGTGAATCAGAAGAAGCAGAAGAAAGAGGAGGAGAAGGTGAAGTCTGGAGGGTGAAGCAGAAGAAACAGAAGAAGGAGAAGGAGTAGGTGAAGACTGGAGGGTGAATCAGAAGAAGTAGAAGAAGGAGAAGGAGAAGGTGAAGTCTGGAGGGTGAATCAGACGAAGTAGAAGAAGGAGAAGGAGAAGGTGAAGTCTGGAGGGTGAATCAGAAGAAGTAGAAGAAGGAGAAGGAGAAGGTGAAGTCAGGAGAGTGAAGCAGAAGAAGCAGAAGAAGGAGAAGGAGAAGGTGAAGTCTGGAGGGCGAAGCAGAAGAAGCAGAAGAAGGAGAAGGAGAAGGTGAAGTCTGGAGGGTGAAGCAGAAGAAGCAGAAGAAGCAGAAGAAGGAGAAGGAGTAGGTGAAGTCTGGAGGGTGAATCAGAAGAAGTAGAAGAAGGAGAAGGATAAGGTGAAGTCAGGAGGGTGAAGCAGAAGAAGCAGAAGAAGGAGAAGGAGAAGGTGAAGTCTGGTGGGTGAAGCAGAAGAAGCAGAAGAAGGAGAAGGAGAAGGTGAAGTCTGGAGGGTGAAGCAGAAGAAGCAGAAGAAGGAGAAGGAGAAGGTGAAGTCAGGAGGGTGGATCAGAAGAAGTAGAAGAAGGAGAAGGAGAAGGTGAAGTCTGGAGGGTGAATCAGAAGAAGCAGAAGAAGGAGAAGGAGAAGGTGAAGTCAGGAGAGTGAAGCAGAAGAAGCAGAAGAAGGAGAAGGAGAAGGTGAAGTCTGGAGGGCGAAGCAGAAGAAGCAGAAGAAGGAGAAGGAGAAGGTGAAGTCTGGAGGGTGAAGCAGAAGAAGCAGAAGAAGGAGAAGGAGTAGGTGAAGTCTGGAGGGTGAATCAGAAGAAGTAGAAGAAGGAGAAGGATAAGGTGAAGTCAGGAGGGTGAAGCAGAAGAAGCAGAAGAAGGAGAAGGAGAAGGTGAAGTCTGGTGGGTGAAGCAGAAGAAGCAGAAGAAGGAGAAGGAGAAGGTGAAGTCTGGAGGGTGAATCAGAAGAAGTAGACGAAGGAGAAGGAGAAGGTGAAGTCTGGAGGGTGAATCAGAAGAAGCAGAAGAAGGAGAAGGAGAAGGTGAAGTCTGGAGGGTGAATCAGAAGAAGTAGAAGAAGGAGAAGGAGAAGGTGAAGTCTGGAGGGTGAATCAGAAGAAGCAGAAGAAGGAGAAGGAGAAGGTGAAGTCTGGAGGGTGAATCAGAAGAAGCAGAAGAAGGAGAAGGAGAAGGTGAAGTCTGGAGGGTGAATCAGAAGAAGCAGAATAAGGAGAAGGAGAAGGTGAAGTCTGGAGGGTGAATCAGAAGAAGCAGAAGAAGGAGAAGGAGAAGGTGAAGTCTGGAGGGTGAATCAGAAGAAGTAGAAGAAGGAGAAGGAGAAGGTGAAGTCTGGAGGGTGAATCAGAAGAAGTAGAAGAAGGAGAAGGAGAAGGTGAAGTCTGGAGGGTGAAGCAGAAGAAGTAGATGAAGGAGAAGGAGAAGGTGAAGTCAGGAGGGTGAATCAGAAGAAGTAGAAGAAGGAGAAGGAGAAGGTGAGGTCTGGACGGTGAATCAGAAGAAGCAGAAGAAGGAGAAGGAGAAGGTGAAGTCTGGAGGGTGAATCAGAAGAATCAGAAGAAGGAGAAGGAGAAGGTGAAGTCTGGAGGGTGAATCAGAAGAAGCAGAAGAAAGAGAAGGAGAAGGTGAAGTCTGGAGGGTGAAGCAGAAGAAACAGAAGAAGGAGAAGGAGAAGGTGAAGACTGGAGGGTGAATCAGAAGAAGTAGAAGAAGGAGAAGGAGAAGGTGAAGTCTGGAGGGTGAATCAGAAGAAGGAGAAGAAGGAGAAGGAGAAGGTGAAGTCTGGAGGGTGAATCAGAAGAAGCAGAAGAAGGAGAAGGAGAAGGTGAAGTCTGGAGGGTGAATCAGAAGAAGGAGCAGAAGGAGAAGGAGAAGATGAAGTCTGGAGGGTGAATCAAAAGAAGAAGAAGAAGGAGAAGGAGAAGGTGAAGTCTGGAGGGTGAATCAGAAGAAGGAGAAGAAGGAGAAGGAGAAGATGAAGTCTGGAGGGTGAAGCAGAAGAAACAGAAGAAGGAGAAGGAGAAGGTGAAGACTGGAGGGTGAATCAGAAGAAGTAGAAGAAGGAGAAGGAGAAGGTGAAGTCTGGAGGGTGAATCAGAAGAAGTAGAAGAAGGAGAAGGAGAAGGTGAAGTCTGGAGGGTGAATCAGAAGAAGTAGACGAAGGAGAAGGAGAAGGTGAAGTCTGGAGGGTGAATCAGAAGAAGCAGAAGAAGGAGAAGGAGAAGGTGAAGTCTGGAGGGTGAATCAGAAGAAGTAGAAGAAGGAGAAGGAGAAGGTGAAGTCTGGAGGGTGAATCAGAAGAAGCAGAAGAAGGAGAAGGAGAAGGTGAAGTCCGGAGGGTGAATCAGAAGAAGCAGAAGAAGGAGAAGGAGAAGGTGAAGTCTGGAGGGTGAAACAGAAGAAGCAGAATAAGGAGAAGGAGAAGGTGAAGTCTGGAGGGTGAATCAGAAGAAGCAGAAGAAGGAGAAGGAGAAGGTGAAGTCTGTAGGGTGAATCAGAAGAAGTAGAAGAAGGAGAAGGAGAAGGTGAAGTCTGGAGGGTGAATCAGAAGAAGTAGAAAAAGGAGAAGGAGAAGGTGAAGTCTGGAGGGTGAAGCAGAAGAAGTAGAAGAAGGAGAAGGAGAAGGTGAAGTCAGGAGGGTGAATCAGAAGAAGTAGAAGAAGGAGAAGGAGAAGGTGAAGTCAGGAGGGTGAATCAGAAGAAGCAGAAGAAGGAGAAGGAGAAGGTGAAGTCTGGAGGGTGAATCAGAAGAATCAGAAGAAGGAGAAGGAGAAGGTGAAGTCTGGAGGGTGAATCAGAAGAAGCAGAAGAAAGAGAAGGAGAAGGTGAAGTCTGGAGGGTGAATCAGAAGAAGTAGAAGAAGGAGAAGGAGAAGGTGAAGTCTGGAGGGTGAATCAGAAGAAGCAGAAGAAGGAGAAGGAGAAGGTGATGTCTGGAGGGTGAATCAGAAGAAGCAGAAGAAGGAGAAGGAGAAGGTGAAGTCTGGAGGGTGAATCAGAAGAAGCAGAAGAAGGAGAAGGAGAAGGTGAAGTCTGGAGGGTGAATCAGAAGAAGCAGAATAAGGAGAAGGAGAAGGTGAAGTCTGGAGGGTGAATCAGAAGAAGCAGAAGAAGGAGAAGGAGAAGGTGAAGTCTGGAGGGTGAATCAGAAGAAGTAGAAGAAGGAGAAGGAGAAGGTGAAGTCTGGAGGGTGAAGCAGAAGAAGTAGAAGAAGGAGAAGGAGAAGGTGAAGTCAGGAGGGTGAATCAGAAGAAGTAGAAGAAGGAGAAGGAGAAGGTGAAGTCAGGAGGGTGAATCAGAAGAAGCAGAAGAAGGAGAAGGAGAAGGTGAAGTCTGGAGGGCGAATCAGAAGAAAAAGAAGAAGGAGAAGGAGAAGGTGAAATCTGGAGGGTGAATCAGAAGAAGCAGAAGAAGGAGAAGGAGAAGGTGAAGTCTGGAGGCTGAAGCAGAAGAAACAGAAGAAGGAGAAGGAGAGTGTGAAGACTGGAGGGTGAATCAGAAGAAGTAGGAGAAGGAGAAGGAGAAGGTGAAGTCTGGAGGGTGAATCAGAAGAAGTAGAAGAAGGAGAAGGAGAAGGTGAAGTCTGGAGGGTGAATCAGAAGAAGCAGAAGAAGGAGAAGGAGAAGGTGAAGTCTGGAGGGTGAATCAGAAGATGCAGAAGAAGGAGAAGGAGAAGATGAAGTCTGGAGGGTGAATCAGAAGAAGTAGAAGAAGGAGAAGGAGAAGGTGAAGTCTGGAGGATGAATCAGAAGAAGTAGAAGAAGGAGAAGGAGAAGGTAAAGTCTGGAGGGTGAATCAGAAGAAACAGAAGAAGGAGAAGGAGAAGGTGAAGTCTGGAGGGTGAATCAGAAGAAGTAGAAGAAGGAGAAGGAGAAGGTGAAGTCTGGAGGGTGAATCAGAAGAAGCAGAAGAAGGAGAAGGAGAAGATGAAGTCTGGAGGGTGAATCAGAAGAAGTAGAAGAAGGAGAAGGAGAAGGTGAAGTCTGGAGGGTGAATCAGAAGAAGCAGAAGAAGGAGAAGGAGAAGGTGAAGTCTGGAGGGTGAATCAGAAGAAGCAGAAGAAGGAGAAGGAGAAGGTGAAGTCTGGAGGGTGAACCAGAAGAAGCAGAATAAGGAGAAGGAGAAGGTGAAGTCTGGAGGGTGAATCAGAAGAAGTAGAAGAAGGAGAAGGAGAAGGTGAAGTCTGGAGGGTGAATCAGAAGAAGTAGAAGAAGGAGAAGGAGAAGGTGAAGTCTGGAGGGTGAATCTGAAGAAGTAGAAGAAGGAGAAGGAGAAGGTGAAGTCTGGAGGGTGAAGCAGAAGAAGTAGAAGAAGGAGAAGGAGAAGGTGAAGTCAGGAGGGTGAATCAGAAGAAGTAGAAGAAGGAGAAGGTGAAGGTGAAGTCAGGAGGGTGAATCAGAAGAAGCAGAAGAAGGAGAAGGAGAAGGTGAAGTCTGGAGGGTGAATCAGAAGAATCAGAAGAAGGAGAAGGAGAAGGTGAAGTCTGGAGGGAGAATCAGAAGAAGCAGAAGAAAGAGAAGGAGAAGGTGAAGTCTGGAGGGTGAATCAGAAGAAGTAGAAGAAGGAGAAGGAGAAGGTGAAGTCTGGAGGGTGAATCAGAAGAAGCAGAAGAAGGAGAAGGAGAAGGTGAAGTCTGGAGGGTGTATCAGAAGAAGCAGAAGAAGGAGAAGGAAAAGGTGAAGTCTGGAGGGTGAATCAGAAGAAGCAGAAGAAGGAGAAGGAGAAGGTGAAGTCTGGAGGGTGAATCAGAAGAAGCAGAATAAGGAGAAGGAGAAGGTGAAGTCTGGAGTGTGAATCAGAAGAAGCAGAAGAAGGAGAAGGAGAAGGTGAAGTCTGGAGGGTGAATCAGAAGAAGTAGAAGAAGGAGAAGGAGAAGATGAAGTCTGGAGGGTGAATCAGAAGAAGTAGAAGAAGGAGAAGGAGAAGGTGAAGTCTGGAGGGTGAATCAGAACAAGTAGAAGAAGGAGAAGGAGAAGATGAAGTCTGGAGGGTGAATCAGAAGAAAGAGAAGAAGGAGAAGGAGAAGGTGAAGTCTGGAGGGTGAATCAGAAGAAGTAGAAGAAGGAGAAGGAGAAGGTGTAGTCTGGAGGGTGAATCAGAAGAAGTAGACGAAGGAGAAGGAGAAGGTGAAGTCTGGAGGGTGAATCAGAAGAAGCAGAAGAAGGAGAAGGAGAAGGTGAAGTCTGGAGGGTGAATCAGAAGAAGTAGAAGAAGGAGAAGGAGAAGGTGAAGTCTGGAGGGTGAATCAGAAGAAGCAGAAGAAAGAGAAGGAGAAGGTGAAGTCTGGAGGGTGAATCAGAAGAAGTAGAAGAAGGAGAAGGAGAAGGTGAAGTCTGGAGGGTGAATCAGAAGAAGCAGAAGAAGGAGAAGGAGAAGGTGAAGTCTGGAGGGTGAATCAGAAGAAGCAGAAGAAGGAGAAGGAAAAGGTGAACTCTGGAGGGTGAATCAGAAGAAGCAGAAGAAGGAGAAGGAGAAGGTGAAGTCTGGAGGGTGAATCAGAAGAAGCAGAATAAGGAGAAGGAGAAGGTGAAGTCTGGAGGGTGAATCAGAAGAAGCAGAAGAAGGAGAAGGAGAAGGTGAAGTCTGGAGGGTGAATCAGAAGAAGTAGAAGAAGGAGAAGGAGAAGGTGAAGTCTGGAGGGTGAAGCAGAAGAAGTAGAAGAAGGAGAAGGAGAAGGTGAAGTCAGGAGGGTGAATCAGAAGAAGCAGAAGAAGGAGAAGGAGAAGGTGAAGTCTGGAGGGTGAATCAGAAGAATCAGAAGAAGGAGAAGGAGAAGATGAAGTCTGGAGGGTGAATCAGAAGAAGCAGAAGAAAGAGAAGGAGAAGGTGAAGTCTGGAGGGTGAAGCAGAAGAAACAGAAGAAGGAGAAGGAGTAGGTGAAGACTGGAGGGTGAATCAGAAGAAGTAGAAGAAGGAGAAGGAGTAGGTGAAGTCTGGAGGGTGAATCAGACGAAGTAGAAGAAGGAGAAGGAGAAGGTGAAGTCTGGAGGGTGAATCAGAAGAAGTAGAAGAAGGAGAAGGAGAAGGTGAAGTCAGGAGAGTGAAGCAGAAGAAGCAGAAGAAGGAGAAGGAGAAGGTGAAGTCTGGAGGGCGAAGCAGAAGAAGCAGAAGAAGGAGAAGGAGAAGGTGAAGTCTGGAGGGTGAAGCAGAAGAAGCAGAAGAAGGAGAAGGAGTAGGTGAAGTCTGGAGGGTGAATCAGAAGAAGTAGAAGAAGGAGAAGGATAAGGTGAAGTCAGGAGGGTGAAGCAGAAGAAGCAGAAGAAGGAGAAGGAGAAGGTGAAGTCTGGTGGGTGAAGCAGAAGAAGCAGAAGAAGGAGAAGGAGAAGGTGAAGTCTGGAGGGTGAAGCAGAAGAAGCAGAAGAAGGAGAAGGAGAAGGAGAAGTCAGGAGGGTGGATCAGAAGAAGTAGAAGAAGGAGAAGGAGAAGGTGAAGTCTGGAGGGTGAATCAGAAGAAGCAGAAGAAGGAGAAGGAGAAGGTGAAGTCTGGAGGGCGCAGCAGAAGAAGCAGAAGAAGGAGAAAGAGAAGGTGAAGTCTGGAGGGTGAAGCAGAAGAAGCAGAAGAAGGAGAAGGAGAGGGTGAAGTCTGGAGGGTGAATCAGAAGAAGTAGAAGAAGGAGAAGGAGAAGGTGAAGTCAGGAGAGTGAAGCAGAAGAAGCAGAAGAAGGAGAAGGAGAAGGTGAAGTCTGGAGGGCGAAGCAGAAGAAGCAGAAGAAGGAGAAGGAGAAGGTGAAGTCTGGAGGGTGAAGCAGAAGAAGCAGAGGAAGGAGAAGGAGTAGGTGAAGTCTGGAGGGTGAATCATAAGAAGTAGAAGAAGGAGAAGGAGAAGGTGAAGTCAGGAGGGTGAAGCAGAAGAAGCAGAAGAAGGAGAAGATGAAGGTGAAGTCTGGAGGGTGAAGCAGAAGAAGCAGAAGAAGGAGAAGGAGAAGGTGAAGTCTGGAGGGTGAATCAGAAGAAGCAGAAGAAGGAGAAGGAGAAGGTGAAGTCTGGAGGGAGAACCAGAAGAAGCAGAAGAAGGAGAAGGAGAAGGTGAAGTCAGGAGGGTGAATCAGAAGAAGCAGAAGAAGGAGAAGGAGAAGGTGAATTTAGGAGGGTGAATCAGAAGAAGCAGAAGAAGGAGAAGGAGCAGGTGAAGTCAGGGGGGTGTAGCAGAAGAAGTAGAAGAAGGAGAAGGAGAAGGTGAAGTCAGGACGGTGAAGCAGAAGAAGCAGAAGAAGGAGAAGGAGAAGGTGAAGCCTGGAGGGCGCAGCAGAAGAAGCAGAAGAAGGAGAAGGAGAAGGTGAAGTCTGGAGTGTGAAGCAGAAGAAGCAGAAGAAGGAGAAGGAGAAGGTGAAGTCTGGAGGGTGAAGCAGAAGAAACAGAAGAAGGAGAAGGAGAAGGTGAAGACTGGAGGGTGAATCAGAAGAAGTAGAAGAAGGAAAAGGAGAAGGTGAAGTCTGGAGGGTGAATCAGAAGAAGTAGAAGAAGTAGAAGGTGAAGTTGAAGTCTGGAGGGTGAATCAGAAGAAGCAGAAGAAGGAGAAGTAGAAGGTGAAGTCTGGAGGGTGATTCAGAAGAAGCAGAAGAAGGAGAAGGAGAAGATGAAGTCTGGAGGGTGAATCAGAAGAAGTAGAAGAAGGAGAAGGAGAAGGTGAAGTCTGGAGGGTGAATCAGAAGAAGTAGAAGAAGGAGAAGGAGAAGATGAAGTCTGGAGGGTGAATCAGAAGAAAGAGAAGAAGGAGAAGGAGAAGGTGAAGTCTGGAGGGTGAATCAGAAGAAGTAGAAGAAGGAGAAGGAGAAGGTGTAGACTGGAGGGTGAATCAGAAGAAGTAGACGAAGGAGAAGGAGAAGGTGAAGTCTGGAGGGTGAATCAGAAGAAGCAGAAGAAGGAGAAGGAGAAGGTGAAGTCTGGAGGGTGAATCAGAAGAAGTAGAAGAAGGAGAAGGAGAAGGTGAAGTCTGGAGGGTGAATCAGAAGAAGCAGAAGAAGGAGAAGGAGAAGGTGAAGTCTGGAGGGTGAATCAGAAGAAGCAGAAGAAGGAGAAGGAGAAGGTGAAGTCTGGAGGGTGAATCAGAAGAAGTAGAAGAAGGAGAAGGAAAAGGTGAAGTCTGGAGGGTGAATCAGAAGAAGTAGAAGAAGGAGAAGGAGAAGGTGAAGTCTGGAGGGTGAATCAGAAGAAGCAGAAGAAAGAGAAGGAGAAGGTGAAGTCTGGAGGGTGAAGCAGAAGAAACAGAAGAAGGAGAAGGAGAAGGTGAAGACTGGAGGGTGAATCAGAAGAAGTAGAAGAAGGAGAAGGAGAAGGTGAAGTCTGGAGGGTGAATCAGAAGAAGTAGAAGAAGGAGAAGGAGAAGGTGAAGTCTGGAGGGTGAATCAGAAGAAGCAGAAGAAGGAGAAGGAGAAGGTGAAGTCTGGAGGGTGAATCAGAAGAAGGAGAAGAAGGAGAAGGAGAAGATGAAGTCTGGAGGGTGAATCAGAAGAAGTAGAAGAAGGAGAAGGAGAAGGTGAAGTCTGGAGGGTGAATCAGAAGAAGTAGAAGAAGGAGAAGGAGAAGTTGTAGTCTACAGGGTGAATCAGAAGAAGTAGACGAAGGAGAAGGAGAAGGTGAAGTCTGGAGGGTGAATCAGAAGAAGCAGAAGAAGGAGAAGGAGAAGGTGAAGTCTGGAGGGTGAATCAGAAGAAGTAGAAGAAGGAGAAGGAGAAGGTGAAGTCTGGAGGGTGAATCAGAAGAAGCAGAAGAAGGAGAAGGAGAAGGTGAAGTCTGGAGGGTGAATCAGAAGAAGCAGAAGAAGGAGAAGGAGAAGGTGAAGTCTGGAGGGTGAAACAGAAGAAGCAGAATAAGGAGAAGGAGAAGGTGAAGTCTGGAGGGTGAATCAGAAGAAGCAGAAGAAGGAGAAGGAGAAGGTGAAGTCTGGAGGGTGAATCAGAAGAAGTAGAAGAAGGAGAAGGAGAAGGTGAAGTCTGGAGGGTGAATCAGAAGAAGTAGAAGAAGGAGAAGGAGAAGGTGAAGTCTGGAGGGTGAATCAGAAGAAGCAGAAGAAGGAGAAGGAGAAGGTGAAGTCTGGAGGGTGAATCAGAAGAAGCAGAAGAAGGAGAAGGAGAAGGTGAAGTCTGGAGGGTGAACCAGAAGAAGCAGAATAAGGAGAAGGAGAAGGTGAAGTCTGGAGGGTGAATCAGAAGAAGTAGAAGAAGGAGAAGGAGAAGGTGAAGTCTGGAGGGTGAATCAGAAGAAGTAGAAGAAGGAGAAGGAGAAGGTGAAGTCTGGAGGGTGAATCTGAAGAAGTAGAAGAAGGAGAAGGAGAAGGTGAAGTCTGGAGGGTGAAGCAGAAGAAGTAGAAGAAGGAGAAGGAGAAGGTGAAGTCAGGAGGGTGAATCAGAAGAAGTAGAAGAAGGAGAAGGTGAAGGTGAAGTCAGGAGGGTGAATCAGAAGAAGCAGAAGAAGGAGAAGGAGAAGGTGAAGTCTGGAGGGTGAATCAGAAGAATCAGAAGAAGGAGAAGGAGAAGGTGAAGTCTGGAGGGAGAATCAGAAGAAGCAGAAGAAAGAGAAGGAGAAGGTGAAGTCTGGAGGGTGAATCAGAAGAAGTAGAAGAAGGAGAAGGAGAAGGTGAAGTCTGGAGGGTGAATCAGAAGAAGCAGAAGAAGGAGAAGGAGAAGGTGAAGTCTGGAGGGTGAATCAGAAGAAGCAGAAGAAGGAGAAGGAGAAGGTGAAGTCTGGAGGGTGAATCAGAAGAAGCAGAATAAGGAGAAGGAGAAGGTGAAGTCTGGAGTGTGAATCAGAAGAAGCAGAAGAAGGAGAAGGAGAAGGTGAAGTCTGGAGGGTGAATCAGAAGAAGTAGAAGAAGGAGAAGGAGAAGATGAAGTCTGGAGGGTGAATCAGAAGAAGTAGAAGAAGGAGAAGGAGAAGGTGAAGTCTGGAGGGTGAATCAGAACAAGTAGAAGAAGGAGAAGGAGAAGATGAAGTCTGGAGGGTGAATCAGAAGAAAGAGAAGAAGGAGAAGGAGAAGGTGAAGTCTGGAGGGTGAATCAGAAGAAGTAGAAGAAGGAGAAGGAGAAGGTGTAGTCTGGAGGGTGAATCAGAAGAAGTAGACGAAGGAGAAGGAGAAGGTGAAGTCTGGAGGGTGAATCAGAAGAAGCAGAAGAAGGAGAAGGAGAAGGTGAAGTCTGGAGGGTGAATCAGAAGAAGTAGAAGAAGGAGAAGGAGAAGGTGAAGTCTGGAGGGTGAATCAGAAGAAGCAGAAGAAAGAGAAGGAGAAGGTGAAGTCTGGAGGGTGAATCAGAAGAAGTAGAAGAAGGAGAAGGAGAAGGTGAAGTCTGGAGGGTGAATCAGAAGAAGCAGAAGAAGGAGAAGGAGAAGGTGAAGTCTGGAGGGTGAATCAGAAGAAGCAGAAGAAGGAGAAGGAAAAGGTGAACTCTGGAGGGTGAATCAGAAGAAGCAGAAGAAGGAGAAGGAGAAGGTGAAGTCTGGAGGGTGAATCAGAAGAAGCAGAATAAGGAGAAGGAGAAGGTGAAGTCTGGAGGGTGAATCAGAAGAAGCAGAAGAAGGAGAAGGAGAAGGTGAAGTCTGGAGGGTGAATCAGAAGAAGTAGAAGAAGGAGAAGGAGAAGGTGAAGTCTGGAGGGTGAAGCAGAAGAAGTAGAAGAAGGAGAAGGAGAAGGTGAAGTCAGGAGGGTGAATCAGAAGAAGCAGAAGAAGGAGAAGGAGAAGGTGAAGTCTGGAGGGTGAATCAGAAGAATCAGAAGAAGGAGAAGGAGAAGATGAAGTCTGGAGGGTGAATCAGAAGAAGCAGAAGAAAGAGAAGGAGAAGGTGAAGTCTGGAGGGTGAAGCAGAAGAAACAGAAGAAGGAGAAGGAGTAGGTGAAGACTGGAGGGTGAATCAGAAGAAGTAGAAGAAGGAGAAGGAGAAGGTGAAGTCTGGAGGGTGAATCAGACGAAGTAGAAGAAGGAGAAGGAGAAGGTGAAGTCTGGAGGGTGAATCAGAAGAAGTAGAAGAAGGAGAAGGAGAAGGTGAAGTCAGGAGAGTGAAGCAGAAGAAGCAGAAGAAGGAGAAGGAGAAGGTGAAGTCTGGAGGGCGAAGCAGAAGAAGCAGAAGAAGGAGAAGGAGAAGGTGAAGTCTGGAGGGTGAAGCAGAAGAAGCAGAAGAAGGAGAAGGAGTAGGTGAAGTCTGGAGGGTGAATCAGAAGAAGTAGAAGAAGGAGAAGGATAAGGTGAAGTCAGGAGGGTGAAGCAGAAGAAGCAGAAGAAGGAGAAGGAGAAGGTGAAGTCTGGTGGGTGAAGCAGAAGAAGCAGAAGAAGGAGAAGGAGAAGGTGAAGTCTGGAGGGTGAAGCAGAAGAAGCAGAAGAAGGAGAAGGAGAAGGTGAAGTCAGGAGGGTGGATCAGAAGAAGTAGAAGAAGGAGAAGGAGAAGGTGAAGTCTGGAGGGTGAATCAGAAGAAGCAGAAGAAGGAGAAGGAGAAGGTGAAGTCTGGAGGGCGCAGCAGAAGAAGCAGAAGAAGGAGAAAGAGAAGGTGAAGTCTGGAGGGTGAAGCAGAAGAAGCAGAAGAAGGAGAAGGAGAGGGTGAAGTCTGGAGGGTGAATCAGAAGAAGTAGAAGAAGGAGAAGGAGAAGGTGAAGTCAGGAGAGTGAAGCAGAAGAAGCAGAAGAAGGAGAAGGAGAAGGTGAAGTCTGGAGGGCGAAGCAGAAGAAGCAGAAGAAGGAGAAGGAGAAGGTGAAGTCTGGAGGGTGAAGCAGAAGAAGCAGAAGAAGGAGAAGGAGTAGGTGAAGTCTGGAGGGTGAATCATAAGAAGTAGAAGAAGGAGAAGGAGAAGGTGAAGTCAGGAGGGTGAAGCAGAAGAAGGAGAAGATGAAGGTGAAGTCTGGAGGGTGAAGCAGAAGAAGCAGAAGAAGGAGAAGGAGAAGGTGAAGTCTGGAGGGTGAATCAGAAGAAGCAGAAGAAGGAGAAGGAGAAGGTGAAGTCTGGAGGGAGAACCAGAAGAAGCAGAAGAAGGAGAAGGAGAAGGTGAAGTCAGGAGGGTGAATCAGAAGAAGCAGAAGAAGGAGAAGGAGAAGGTGAATTTAGGAGGGTGAATCAGAAGAAGCAGAAGAAGGAGAAGGAGCAGGTGAAGTCAGGGGGGTGTAGCAGAAGAAGTAGAAGAAGGAGAAGGAGAAGGTGAAGTCAGGACGGTGAAGCAGAAGAAGCAGAAGAAGGAGAAGGAGAAGGTGAAGCCTGGAGGGCGCAGCAGAAGAAGCAGAAGAAGGAGAAGGAGAAGGTGAAGTCTGGAGTGTGAAGCAGAAGAAGCAGAAGAAGGAGAAGGAGAAGGTGAAGTCTGGAGGGTGAAGCAGAAGAAACAGAAGAAGGAGAAGGAGAAGGTGAAGACTGGAGGGTGAATCAGAAGAAGTAGAAGAAGGAAAAGGAGAAGGTGAAGTCTGGAGGGTGAATCAGAAGAAGTAGAAGAAGTAGAAGGAGAAGTTGAAGTCTGGAGGGTGAATCAGAAGAAGCAGAAGAAGGAGAAGTAGAAGGTGAAGTCTGGAGGGTGATTCAGAAGAAGCAGAAGAAGGAGAAGGAGAAGATGAAGTCTGGAGGGTGAATCAGAAGAAGTAGAAGAAGGAGAAGGAGAAGGTGAAGTCTGGAGGGTGAATCAGAAGAAGTAGAAGAAGGAGAAGGAGAAGATGAAGTCTGGAGGGTGAATCAGAAGAAAGAGAAGAAGGAGAAGGAGAAGGTGAAGTCTGGAGGGTGAATCAGAAGAAGTAGAAGAAGGAGAAGGAGAAGGTGTAGACTGGAGGGTGAATCAGAAGAAGTAGACGAAGGAGAAGGAGAAGGTGAAGTCTGGAGGGTGAATCAGAAGAAGCAGAAGAAGGAGAAGGAGAAGGTGAAGTCTGGAGGGTGAATCAGAAGAAGTAGAAGAAGGAGAAGGAGAAGGTGAAGTCTGGAGGGTGAATCAGAAGAAGCAGAAGAAGGAGAAGGAGAAGGTGAAGTCTGGAGGGTGAATCAGAAGAAGCAGAAGAAGGAGAAGGAGAAGGTGAAGTCTGGAGGGTGAATCAGAAGAAGTAGAAGAAGGAGAAGGAAAAGGTGAAGTCTGGAGGGTGAATCAGAAGAAGTAGAAGAAGGAGAAGGAGAAGGTGAAGTCTGGAGGGTGAATCAGAAGAAGCAGAAGAAAGAGAAGGAGAAGGTGAAGTCTGGAGGGTGAAGCAGAAGAAACAGAAGAAGGAGAAGGAGAAGGTGAAGACTGGAGGGTGAATCAGAAGAAGTAGAAGAAGGAGAAGGAGAAGGTGAAGTCTGGAGGGTGAATCAGAAGAAGTAGAAGAAGGAGAAGGAGAAGGTGAAGTCTGGAGGGTGAATCAGAAGAAGCAGAAGAAGGAGAAGGAGAAGGTGAAGTCTGGAGGGTGAATCAGAAGAAGGAGAAGAAGGAGAAGGAGAAGATGAAGTCTGGAGGGTGAATCAGAAGAAGTAGAAGAAGGAGAAGGAGAAGGTGAAGTCTGGAGGGTGAATCAGAAGAAGTAGAAGAAGGAGAAGGAGAAGTTGTAGTCTACAGGGTGAATCAGAAGAAGTAGACGAAGGAGAAGGGAAGGTGAAGTCTGGAGGGTGAATCAGAAGAAGCAGAAGAAGGAGAAGGAGAAGGTGAAGTCTGGAGGGTGAATCAGAAGAAGTAGAAGAAGGAGAAGGAGAAGGTGAAGTCTGGAGGGTGAATCAGAAGAAGCAGAAGAAGGAGAAGGAGAAGGTGAAGTCTGGAGGGTGAATCAGAAGAAGCAGAAGAAGGAGAAGGAGAAGGTGAAGTCTGGAGGGTGAAACAGAAGAAGCAGAATAAGGAGAAGGAGAAGGTGAAGTCTGGAGGGTGAATCAGAAGAAGCAGAAGAAGGAGAAGGAGAAGGTGAAGTCTGGAGGGTGAATCAGAAGAAGTAGAAGAAGGAGAAGGAGAAGGTGAAGTCTGGAGGGTGAAGCAGAAGAAGTAGAAGAAGGAGAAGGAGAAGGTGAAGTCAGGAGGGTGAATCAGAAGACGTTGAAGAAGGAGAAGGAGAAGGTGAAGTCAGGAGGGTGAATCAGAAGAAGCAGAAGAAGGAGAAGGAGAAGGTGAAGTCTGGAGGGTGAATCAGAAGAATCAGAAGAAGGAGAAGGTGAAGTCTGGAGGGTGAATCAGAAGAAGCAGAAGAAAGAGAAGGAGAAGGTGAAGTCTGGAGGGTGAAGCAGAAGAAACAGAAGAAGGAGAAGGAGAAGGTGAAGACTGGAGGGTGAATCAGAAGAAGTAGAAGAAGGAGAAGGAGAAGGTGAAGTCTGGAGGGTGAACCAGAAGAAGTAGAAGAAGGAGAAGGAGAAGTTGAAGTCTGGAGGGTGAATCAGAAGAAGCAGAAGAAGGAGAAGGAGAAGGTGAAGTCTGGAGGGTGAATCAGAAGAAGCAGAAGAAGGAGAAGGAGAAGATAAAGTCTGGAGGGTGAATCAGAAGAAGTAGAAGAAGGAGAAGGAGAAGGTGAAGTCTGGAGGGTGAATCAGAAGAAGTAGAAGAAGGAGAATGAGAAGATGAAGTCTGGAGGGTGAATCAGAAGAAACAGAAGAAGGAGAAGGAGAAGGTGAAGTCTGGAGGGTGAATCAGAAGAAGTAGAAGAAGGAGAAGGAGAAGGTGTAGTCTGGAGGGTGAATCAGAAGAAGTAGACGAAGGAGAAGGAGAAGGTGAAGTCTGGAGGGTGAATCAGAAGAAGCAGAAGAAGGAGAAGGAGAAGGTGAAGTCTGGAAGGTGAATCAGAAGAAGTAGAAGAAGGAGAAGGAGAAGGTGAAGTCTGGAGGGTGAATCAGAAGAAGCAGAAGAAGGAGAAGGAGAAGGTGAAGTCTGGAGGGTGAATCAGAAGAAGCAGAAGAAGGAGAAGGAGAAGGTGAAGTCTGGAGGTTGAATCAGAAGAAGCAGAATAAGGAGAAGGAGAAGGTGAAGTCTGGAGGGTGAATCAGAAGAAAGAGAAGAAGGAGAAGGAGAAGGTGAAGTCTGGAGGGTGAATCAGAAGAAGTAGAAGAAGGAGAAGGAGAAGGTGTAGTCTGGAGGGTGAATCAGAAGAAGTAGACGAAGGAGAAGGAGAAGGGGAAGTCTGGAGGGTGAATCAGAAGAAGCAGAAGAAGGAGAAGGAGAAGGTGAAGTCTGGAGGGTGAATCAGAAGAAGTAGAAGAAGGAGAAGGAGAAGGTGAAGTCTGGAGGGTGAATCAGAAGAAGCAGAAGAAAGAGAAGGAGAAGGTGAAGTCTGGAGGGTGAATCAGAAGAAGTAGAAGAAGGAGAAGGAGAAAGTGAAGTCTGGAGGGTGAATCAGAAGAAGCAGAAGAAGGAGAAGGAGAAGGTGAAGTCTGGAGGGTGAATCAGAAGAAGCAGAAGAAGGAGAAGGAAAAGGTGAAGTCTGGAGGGTGAATCAGAAGAAGCAGAAGAAGGAGAAGGAGAAGGTGAAGTCTGGAGGGTGAATCAGAAGAAGCAGAATAAGGAGAAGGAGAAGGTGAAGTCTGGAGGGTGAAGCAGAAGAAGTAGAAGAAGGAGAAGGAGAAGGTGAAGTCAGGAGGGTGAATCAGAAGAAGCAGAAGAAGGAGAAGGAGAAGGTGAAGTCTGGAGGGTGAATCAGAAGAATCAGAAGAAGAAGAAGGAGAAGATGAAGTCTGGAGGGTGAATCAGAAGAAGCAGAAGAAAGAGAAGGAGAAGGTGAAGTCTGGAGGGTGAAGCAGAAGAAACAGAAGAAGGAGAAGGAGTAGGTGAAGACTGGAGGGTGAATCAGAAGAAGTAGAAGAAGGAGAAGGAGAAGGTGAAGTCTGGAGGGTGAATCAGACGAAGTAGAAGGAGAAGGAGAAGGTGAAGTCTGGAGGGTGAATCAGAAGAAGCAGAAGAAGGAGAAGGAGAAGGTGAAGTTAGGAGGGTGAATCAGAAGAAGCAGAAGAAGGAGAAGGAGCAGGTGAAGTCAGGGGGGTGAAGCAGAAGAAGTAGAAGAAGGAGAAGGAGAAGGTGAAGTCAGGACGGTGAAGCAGAAGAAGCAGAAGAAGGAGAAGGAGAAGGTGAAGTCTGGAGGGTGAAGCAGAAGAAGCAGAAGAAGGAGAAGGAGAGGGTGAAGTCTGGAGGGTGAATCAGAAGAAGTAGAAGAAGGAGAAGGAGAAGGTGAAGTCAGGAGAGTGAAGCAGAAGAAGCAGAAGAAGGAGAAGGAGAAGGTGAAGTCTGGAGGGCGAAGCAGAAGAAGCAGAAGAAGGAGAAGGAGAAGGTGAAGTCTGGAGGGTGAAGCAGAAGAAGCAGAAGAAGGAGAAGGAGTAGGTGAAGTCTGGAGGGTGAATCAGAAGAAGTAGAAGAAGGAGAAGGATAAGGTGAAGTCAGGAGGGTGAAGCAGAAGAAGCAGAAGAAGGAGAAGGAGAAGGTGAAGTCTGGTGGGTGAAGCAGAAGAAGCAGAAGAAGGAGAAGGAGAAGGTGAAGTCTGGAGGGTGAAGCAGAAGAAGCAGAAGAAGGAGAAGGAGAAGGTGAAGTCAGGAGGGTGGATCAGAAGAAGTAGAAGAAGGAGAAGGAGAAGGTGAGGTCTGGAGGGTGAATCAGAAGAAGCAGAAGAAGGAGAAGGAGAAGGTGAAGTCTGGAGGGCGCAGCAGAAGAAGCAGAAGAAGGAGAAAGGGAAGGTGAAGTCTGGAGGGTGAAGCAGAAGAAGCAGAAGAAGGAGAAGGAGAGGGTGAAGTCTGGAGGGTGAATCAGAAGAAGTAGAAGAAGGAGAAGGAGAAGGTGAAGTCAGGAGAGTGAAGCAGAAGAAGCAGAAGAAGGAGAAGTAGAAGGTGAAGTCTGGAGGGCGAAGCAGAAGAAGCAGAAGAAGGAGAAGGAGAAGGTGAAGTCTGGAGGGTGAAGCAGAAGAAGCAGAAGAAGGAGAAGGAGTAGGTGAAGTCTGGAGGGTGAATCAGAAGAAGTAGAAGAAGGAGAAGGAGAAGGTGAAGTCAGGAGGGTGAAGCAGAAGAAGCAGAAGAAGGAGAAGGAGAAGGTGAAATCTGGAGGGTGAAGCAGAAGAAGCAGAAGAAGGAGAAGGAGAAGGTGAAGTCTGGAGGGTGAATCAGAAGAAGCAGAAGAAGGAGAAGGAGAAGGTGAAGTCTGGAGGGTGAATCAGAAGAAGCAGAAGAAGGAGAAGGAGAAGGTGAAGTCAGGAGGGTGAATCAGAAGAAGCAGAAGAAGGAGAAGGAGAAGGTGAATTTAGGAGGGTGAATCAGAAGAAGCAGAAGAAGGAGAAGGAGCAGGTGAAGTCAGGGGGGTGTAGCAGAAGAAGTAGAAGAAGGAGAAGGAGAAGGTGAAGTCAGGACGGTGAAGCAGAAGAAGCAGAAGAAGGAGAAGGAGAAGGTGAAGCCTGGAGGGCGCAGCAGAAGAAGCAGAAGAAGGAGAAGGAGAAGGTGAAGTCTGGAGTGTGAAGCAGAAGAAGCAGAAGAAGGAGAAGGAGAAGGTGAAGTCTGGAGGGTGAAGCAGAAGAAACAGAAGAAGGAGAAGGAGAAGGTGAAGACTGGAGGGTGAATCAGAAGAAGTAGAAGAAGGAGAAGGAGAAGGTGAAGTCTGGAGGGTGAATCAGAAGAAGTAGAAGAAGGAGAAGGAGAAGTTGAAGTCTGGAGGGTGAATCAGAAGAAGCAGAAGGAGGAGAAGGAGAAGGTGAAGTCTGGAGGGTGAATCAGAAGAAGCAGAAGAAGGAGAAGGAGAAGATGAAGTCTGGAGGGTGAATCAGAAGAAGTAGAAGAAGGAGAAGGAGAAGGTGAAGTCTGGAGGGTGAATCAGAAGAAGTAGAAGAAGGAGAAGGAGAAAATGAAGTCTGGAGGGTGAATCAGAAGAAAGAGAAGAAGGAGAAGGAGAAGGTGAAGTCTGGAGGGTGAATCAGAAGAAGTAGAAGAAGGAGAAGGAGAAGGTGTAGTCTGGAGGGTGAATCAGAAGAAGTAGACGAAGGAGAAGGAGAAGGTGAAGTCTGGAGGGTGAATCAGAAGAAGCAGAAGAAGGAGAAGGAGAAGGTGAAGTCTGGAGGGTGAATCAGAAGAAGCAGAAGAAGGAGAAGGTGAAGTCTGGAGGGTGAATCAGAAGAAGCAGAAGAAGGAGAAGGAGAAGGTGAAGTCTGGAGGGTGAATCAGAAGAAGCAGAATAAGGAGAAGGAGAAGGTGAAGTCTGGAGGGTGAATCAAAAGAAGCAGAAGAAGGAGAAGGAGAAGGTGAAGTCTGGAGGGTGAATCAGAAGAAGTAGAAGAAGGAGAAGGAGAAGGTGAAGTCTGGAGGGTGAATCAGAAGAAGTAGAAGAAGGAGAAGGAGAAGGTGAAGTCTGGAGGGTGAATCAGAAGAAGTAGAAGAAGGAGAAGGAGAAGGTGAAGTCTGGAGGGTGAAGCAGAAGAAGTAGATGAAGGAGAAGGAGAAGGTGAAGTCAGGAGGGTGAATCAGAAGAAGTAGAAGAAGGAGAAGGAGAAGGTGAGGTCTGGAGGGTGATTCAGAAGAAGCAGAAGAAGGAGAAGGAGAAGGTGAAGTCTGGAGGGTGAATCAGAAGAATCAGAAGAAGGAGAAGGAGAAGGTGAAGTCTGGAGGGTGAATCAGAAGAAGCAGAAGAAAGAGAAGGAGAAGGTGAAGTCTGGAGGGTGAAGCAGAAGAAACAGAAGAAGGAGAAGGAGAAGGTGAAGACTGGAGGGTGAATCAGAAGAAGTAGAAGAAGGAGAAGGAGAAGGTGAAGTCTGGAGGGTGAATCAGAAGAAGTAGAATAAGGAGAAGGAGAAGGTGAAGTCTGGAGGGTGAAGCAGAAGAAGCAGAAGAAGGAGAAGGAGAAGGTGAAGTCAGGAGGGTGGATCAGAAGAAGTAGAAGAAGGAGAAGGAGAAGGTGAAGTCTGGAGGGTGAATCAGAAGAAGCAGAAAAAGGAGAAGGAGAAGGTGAAGTCTGGAGGGCGCAGCAGAAGAAGCAGAAGAAGGAGAAAGAGAAGGTGAAGTCTGGAGGGTGAAGCAGAAGAAGCAGAAGAAGGAGAAGGAGAGGGTGAAGTCTGGAGGGTGAATCAGAAGAAGTAGAAGAAGGAGAAGGAGAAGGTGAAGTCAGGAGAGTGAAGCAGAAGAAGCAGAAGAAGGAGAAGGAGAAGGTGAAGTCTGGAGGGCGAAGCAGAAGAAGCAGAAGAAGGAGAAGGAGAAGGTGAAGTCTGGAGGGTGAAGCAGAAGAAGCAGAAGAAGGAGAAGGAGTAGGTGAAGTCTGGAGGGTGAATCAGAAGAAGTAGAAGAAGGAGAAGGAGAAGGTGAAGTCAGGAGGGTGAAGCAGAAGAAGCAGAAGAAGGAGAAGGAGAAGGTGAAGTCTGGAGGGTGAAGCAGAAGAAGCAGAAGAAGGAGAAGGAGAAGGTGAAGTCTGGAGGGTGAATCAGAAGAAGCAGAAGAAGGAGAAGGAGAAGGTGAAGTCTGGAGGGTGAAGCAGAAGAAACAGAAGAAGGAGAAGGAGTAGGTGAAGACTGGAGGGTGAATCAGAAGAAGTAGAAGAAGGAGAAGGAGAAGGTGAAGTCTGGAGGGTGAATCAGACGAAGTAGAAGGAGAAGGAGAAGGTGAAGTCTGGAGGGTGAATCAGAAGAAGCAGAAGAAGGAGAAGGAGAAGGTGAAGTTAGGAGGGTGAATCAGAAGAAGCAGAAGAAGGAGAAGGAGCAGGTGAAGTCAGGGGGGTGAAGCAGAAGAAGTAGAAGAAGGAGAAGGAGAAGGTGAAGTCAGGACGGTGAAGCAGAAGAAGCAGAAGAAGGAGAAGGAGAAGGTGAAGTCTGGAGGGTGAAGCAGAAGAAGCAGAAGAAGGAGAAGGAGAGGGTGAAGTCTGGAGGGTGAATCAGAAGAAGTAGAAGAAGGAGAAGGAGAAGGTGAAGTCAGGAGAGTGAAGCAGAAGAAGCAGAAGAAGGAGAAGGAGAAGGTGAAGTCTGGAGGGCGAAGCAGAAGAAGCAGAAGAAGGAGAAGGAGAAGGTGAAGTCTGGAGGGTGAAGCAGAAGAAGCAGAAGAAGGAGAAGGAGTAGGTGAAGTCTGGAGGGTGAATCAGAAGAAGTAGAAGAAGGAGAAGGATAAGGTGAAGTCAGGAGGGTGAAGCAGAAGAAGCAGAAGAAGGAGAAGGAGAAGGTGAAGTCTGGTGGGTGAAGCAGAAGAAGCAGAAGAAGGAGAAGGAGAAGGTGAAGTCTGGAGGGTGAAGCAGAAGAAGCAGAAGAAGGAGAAGGAGAAGGTGAAGTCAGGAGGGTGGATCAGAAGAAGTAGAAGAAGGAGAAGGAGAAGGTGAGGTCTGGAGGGTGAATCAGAAGAAGCAGAAGAAGGAGAAGGAGAAGGTGAAGTCTGGAGGGCGCAGCAGAAGAAGCAGAAGAAGGAGAAAGGGAAGGTGAAGTCTGGAGGGTGAAGCAGAAGAAGCAGAAGAAGGAGAAGGAGAGGGTGAAGTCTGGAGGGTGAATCAGAAGAAGTAGAAGAAGGAGAAGGAGAAGGTGAAGTCAGGAGAGTGAAGCAGAAGAAGCAGAAGAAGGAGAAGTAGAAGGTGAAGTCTGGAGGGCGAAGCAGAAGAAGCAGAAGAAGGAGAAGGAGAAGGTGAAGTCTGGAGGGTGAAGCAGAAGAAGCAGAAGAAGGAGAAGGAGTAGGTGAAGTCTGGAGGGTGAATCAGAAGAAGTAGAAGAAGGAGAAGGAGAAGGTGAAGTCAGGAGGGTGAAGCAGAAGAAGCAGAAGAAGGAGAAGGAGAAGGTGAAATCTGGAGGGTGAAGCAGAAGAAGCAGAAGAAGGAGAAGGAGAAGGTGAAGTCTGGAGGGTGAATCAGAAGAAGCAGAAGAAGGAGAAGGAGAAGGTGAAGTCTGGAGGGTGAATCAGAAGAAGCAGAAGAAGGAGAAGGAGAAGGTGAAGTCAGGAGGGTGAATCAGAAGAAGCAGAAGAAGGAGAAGGAGAAGGTGAATTTAGGAGGGTGAATCAGAAGAAGCAGAAGAAGGAGAAGGAGCAGGTGAAGTCAGGGGGGTGTAGCAGAAGAAGTAGAAGAAGGAGAAGGAGAAGGTGAAGTCAGGACGGTGAAGCAGAAGAAGCAGAAGAAGGAGAAGGAGAAGGTGAAGCCTGGAGGGCGCAGCAGAAGAAGCAGAAGAAGGAGAAGGAGAAGGTGAAGTCTGGAGTGTGAAGCAGAAGAAGCAGAAGAAGGAGAAGGAGAAGGTGAAGTCTGGAGGGTGAAGCAGAAGAAACAGAAGAAGGAGAAGGAGAAGGTGAAGACTGGAGGGTGAATCAGAAGAAGTAGAAGAAGGAGAAGGAGAAGGTGAAGTCTGGAGGGTGAATCAGAAGAAGTAGAAGAAGGAGAAGGAGAAGTTGAAGTCTGGAGGGTGAATCAGAAGAAGCAGAAGGAGGAGAAGGAGAAGGTGAAGTCTGGAGGGTGAATCAGAAGAAGCAGAAGAAGGAGAAGGAGAAGATGAAGTCTGGAGGGTGAATCAGAAGAAGTAGAAGAAGGAGAAGGAGAAGGTGAAGTCTGGAGGGTGAATCAGAAGAAGTAGAAGAAGGAGAAGGAGAAAATGAAGTCTGGAGGGTGAATCAGAAGAAAGAGAAGAAGGAGAAGGAGAAGGTGAAGTCTGGAGGGTGAATCAGAAGAAGTAGAAGAAGGAGAAGGAGAAGGTGTAGTCTGGAGGGTGAATCAGAAGAAGTAGACGAAGGAGAAGGAGAAGGTGAAGTCTGGAGGGTGAATCAGAAGAAGCAGAAGAAGGAGAAGGAGAAGGTGAAGTCTGGAGGGTGAATCAGAAGAAGCAGAAGAAGGAGAAGGTGAAGTCTGGAGGGTGAATCAGAAGAAGCAGAAGAAGGAGAAGGAGAAGGTGAAGTCTGGAGGGTGAATCAGAAGAAGCAGAATAAGGAGAAGGAGAAGGTGAAGTCTGGAGGGTGAATCAAAAGAAGCAGAAGAAGGAGAAGGAGAAGGTGAAGTCTGGAGGGTGAATCAGAAGAAGTAGAAGAAGGAGAAGGAGAAGGTGAAGTCTGGAGGGTGAATCAGAAGAAGTAGAAGAAGGAGAAGGAGAAGGTGAAGTCTGGAGGGTGAATCAGAAGAAGTAGAAGAAGGAGAAGGAGAAGGTGAAGTCTGGAGGGTGAAGCAGAAGAAGTAGATGAAGGAGAAGGAGAAGGTGAAGTCAGGAGGGTGAATCAGAAGAAGTAGAAGAAGGAGAAGGAGAAGGTGAGGTCTGGAGGGTGATTCAGAAGAAGCAGAAGAAGGAGAAGGAGAAGGTGAAGTCTGGAGGGTGAATCAGAAGAATCAGAAGAAGGAGAAGGAGAAGGTGAAGTCTGGAGGGTGAATCAGAAGAAGCAGAAGAAAGAGAAGGAGAAGGTGAAGTCTGGAGGGTGAAGCAGAAGAAACAGAAGAAGGAGAAGGAGAAGGTGAAGACTGGAGGGTGAATCAGAAGAAGTAGAAGAAGGAGAAGGAGAAGGTGAAGTCTGGAGGGTGAATCAGAAGAAGTAGAATAAGGAGAAGGAGAAGGTGAAGTCTGGAGGGTGAAGCAGAAGAAGCAGAAGAAGGAGAAGGAGAAGGTGAAGTCAGGAGGGTGGATCAGAAGAAGTAGAAGAAGGAGAAGGAGAAGGTGAAGTCTGGAGGGTGAATCAGAAGAAGCAGAAAAAGGAGAAGGAGAAGGTGAAGTCTGGAGGGCGCAGCAGAAGAAGCAGAAGAAGGAGAAAGAGAAGGTGAAGTCTGGAGGGTGAAGCAGAAGAAGCAGAAGAAGGAGAAGGAGAGGGTGAAGTCTGGAGGGTGAATCAGAAGAAGTAGAAGAAGGAGAAGGAGAAGGTGAAGTCAGGAGAGTGAAGCAGAAGAAGCAGAAGAAGGAGAAGGAGAAGGTGAAGTCTGGAGGGCGAAGCAGAAGAAGCAGAAGAAGGAGAAGGAGAAGGTGAAGTCTGGAGGGTGAAGCAGAAGAAGCAGAAGAAGGAGAAGGAGTAGGTGAAGTCTGGAGGGTGAATCAGAAGAAGTAGAAGAAGGAGAAGGAGAAGGTGAAGTCAGGAGGGTGAAGCAGAAGAAGCAGAAGAAGGAGAAGGAGAAGGTGAAGTCTGGAGGGTGAAGCAGAAGAAGCAGAAGAAGGAGAAGGAGAAGGTGAAGTCTGGAGGGTGAATCAGAAGAAGCAGAAGAAGGAGAAGGAGAAGGTGAAGTCTGGAGGGTGAATCAGAAGAAGCAGAAGAAGGAGAAGGAGAAGGTGAAGTCAGGAGGGTGAATCAGAAGAAGCAGAAGAAGGAGAAGGAGAAGGTGAATTTAGGAGGGTGAATCAGAAGAAGCAGAAGAAGGAGAAGGAGCAGGTGAAGTCAGGGGGGTGTAGCAGAAGAAGTAGAAGAAGGAGAAGGAGAAGGTGAAGTCAGGACGGTGAAGCAGAAGAAGCAGAAGAAGGAGAAGGAGAAGGTGAAGCCTGGAGGGCGCAGCAGAAGAAGCAGAAGAAGGAGAAGGAGAAGGTGAAGTCTGGAGTGTGAAGCAGAAGAAGCAGAAGAAGGAGAAGGAGAAGGTGAAGTCTGGAGGGTGCAGCAGAAGAAACAGAAGAAGGAGAAGGAGAAGGTGAAGACTGGAGGGTGAATCAGAAGAAGTAGAAGAAGGAGAAGGAGAAGGTGAAGTCTGGAGGGTGAATCAGAAGAAGTAGAAGAAGGAGAAGGAGAAGTTGAAGTCTGGAGGGTGAATCAGAAGAAGCAGAAGAAGGAGAAGGAGAAGGTGAAGTCTGGAGGGTGAATCAGAAGAAGCAGAAGAAGGAGAAGGAGAAGATGAAGTCTGGAGGGTGAATCAGAAGAAGTAGAAGAAGGAGAAGGAGAAGGTGAAGTCTGGAGGGTGAATCAGAAGAAGTAGAAGAAGGAGAAGGAGAAGATGAAGTCTGGAGGGTGAATCAGAAGAAAGAGAAGAAGGAGAAGGAGAAGGTGAAGTCTGGAGGGTGAATCAGAAGAAGTAGAAGAAGGAGAAGGAGAAGGTGTAGTCTGGAGGGTGAATCAGAAGAAGTAGACGAAGGAGAAGGAGAAGGTGAAGTCTGGAGGGTGAATCAGAAGAAGCAGAAGAAGGAGAAGGAGAAGGTGAAGTCTGGAGGGTGAATCAGAAGAAGCAGAAGAAGGAGAAGGTGAAGTCTGGAGGGTGAATCAGAAGAAGCAGAAGAAGGAGAAGGAGAAGGTGAAGTCTGGAGGGTGAATCAGAAGAAGCAGAATAAGGAGAAGGAGAAGGTGAAGTCTGGAGGGTGAATCAAAAGAAGCAGAAGAAGGAGAAGGAGAAGGTGAAGTCTGGAGGGTGAATCAGAAGAAGTAGAAGAAGGAGAAGGAGAAGGTGAAGTCTGGAGGGTGAATCAGAAGAAGTAGAAGAAGGAGAAGGAGAAGGTGAAGTCTGGAGGGTGAATCAGAAGAAGTAGAAGAAGGAGAAGGAGAAGGTGAAGTCTGGAGGGTGAAGCAGAAGAAGTAGATGAAGGAGAAGGAGAAGGTGAAGTCAGGAGGGTGAATCAGAAGAAGTAGAAGAAGGAGAAGGAGAAGGTGAGGTCTGGAGGGTGATTCAGAAGAAGCAGAAGAAGGAGAAGGAGAAGGTGAAGTCTGGAGGGTGAATCAGAAGAATCAGAAGAAGGAGAAGGAGAAGGTGAAGTCTGGAGGGTGAATCAGAAGAAGCAGAAGAAAGAGAAGGAGAAGGTGAAGTCTGGAGGGTGAAGCAGAAGAAACAGAAGAAGGAGAAGGAGAAGGTGAAGACTGGAGGGTGAATCAGAAGAAGTAGAAGAAGGAGAAGGAGAAGGTGAAGTCTGGAGGGTGAATCAGAAGAAGTAGAAGAAGGAGAAGGAGAAGGTGAAGTCTGGAGGGTGAATCAGAAGAAGCAGAAGAAGGAGAAGGAGAAGGTGAAGTCTGGAGGGTGAATCAGAAGAAGGAGAAGAAGGAGAAGGAGAAGATGAAGTCTGGAGGGTGAATCAGAAGAAGTAGAAGAAGGAGAAGGAGAAGGTGAAGTCTGGAGGGTGAATCAGAAGAAGTAGAAGAAGGAGAAGGAGAAGGTGTAGTCTGGAGGGTGAATCAGAAGAAGTAGACGAAGGAGAAGGAGAAGGTGAAGTCTGGAGGGTGAATCAGAAGAAGCAGAAGAAGGAGAAGGAGAAGGTGAAGTCTGGAGGGTGAATCAGAAGAAGTAGAAGAAGGAGAAGGAGAAGGTGAAGTCTGGAGGGTGAATCAGAAGAAGCAGAAGAAGGAGAAGGAGAAGGTGAAGTCTGTAGGGTGAATCAGAAGAAGCAGAAGAAGGATAAGGAGAAGGTGAAGTCTGGAGGGTGAAACAGAAGAAGCAGAATAAGGAGAAGGAGAAGGTGAAGTCTGGAGGGTGAATCAGAAGAAGCAGAAGAAGGAGAAGGAGAAGGTGAAGTCTGGAGGGTGAATCAGAAGAAGTAGAAGAAGGAGAAGGAGAAGGTGAAGTCTGGAGGGTGAAGCAGAAGAAGTAGAAGAAGGAGAAGGAGAAGGTGAAGTCAGGAGGGTGAATCAGAAGAAGTAGAAGAAGGAGAAGGAGAAGGTGAAGTCAGGAGGGTGAATCAGAAGAAGCAGAAGAAGGAGAAGGAGAAGGTGAAGTCTGGAGGGTGAATCAGAAGAATCAGAAGAAGGAGAAGGAGAAGGTGAAGTCTGGAGGGTGAATCAGAAGAAGCAGAAGAAAGAGAAGGAGAAGGTGAAGTCTGGAGGGTGAAGCAGAAGAAACAGAAGAAGGAGAAGGAGAAGGTGAAGACTGGAGGGTGAATCAGAAGAAGTAGAAGAAGGAGAAGGAGAAGGTGAAGTCTGGAGGGTGAATCAGAAGAAGTAGAAGAAGGAGAAGGAGAAGTTGAAGTCTGGAGGGTGAATCAGAAGAAGCAGAAGAAGGAGAAGGAGAAGGTGAAGTCTGGAGGGTGAATCAGAAGAAGCAGAAGAAGGAGAAGGAGAAGATGAAGTCTGGAGGGTGAATCAGAAGAAGTAGAAGAAGGAGAAGGAGAAGGTGAAGTCTGGAGGGTGAATCAGAAGAAGTAGAAGAAGGAGAATGAGAAGATGAAGTCTGGAGGGTGAATCAGAAGAAACAGAAGAAGGAGAAGGAGAAGGTGAAGTCTGGAGGGTGAATCAGAAGAAGTAGAAGAAGGAGAAGGAGAAGGTGTAGTCTGGAGGGTGAATCAGAAGAAGTAGACGAAGGAGAAGGAGAAGGTGAAGTCTGGAGGGTGAATCAGAAGAAGCAGAAGAAGGAGAAGGAGAAGGTGAAGTCTGGAGGGTGAATCAGAAGAAGTAGAAGAAGGAGAAGGAGAAGGTGAAGTCTGGAGGGTGAATCAGAAGAAGCAGAAGAAGGAGAAGGAGAAGGTGAAGTCTGGAGGGTGAATCAGAAGAAGCAGAAGAAGGAGAAGGAGAAGGTGAAGTCTGGAGGGTGAATCAGAAGAAGCAGAATAAGGAGAAGGAGAAGGTGAAGTCTGGAGGGTGAATCAGAAGAAGCAGAAGAAGGAGAAGGAGAAGGTGAAGTCTGGAGGGTGAATCAGAAGAAGTAGAAGAAGGAGAAGGAGAAGGTGAAGTCTGGAGGGTGAATCAGAAGAAGTAGAAGAAGGAGAAGGAGAAGGTGAAGTCTGGAGGGTGAAGCAGAAGAAGTAGATGAAGGAGAAGGAGAAGGTGAAGTCAGGAGGGTGAATCAGAAGAAGTAGAAGAAGGAGAAGGAGAAGGTGAGGTCTGGACGGTGAATCAGAAGAAGCAGAAGAAGGAGAAGGAGAAGGTGAAGTCTGGAGGGTGAATCAGAAGAATCAGAAGAAGGAGAAGGAGAAGGTGAAGTCTGGAGGGTGAATCAGAAGAAGCAGAAGAAAGAGTAGGAGAAGGTGAAGTCTGGAGGGTGAAGCAGAAGAAACAGAAGAAGGAGAAGGAGAAGGTGAAGACTGGAGGGTGAATCAGAAGAAGTAGAAGAAGGAGAAGGAGAAGGTGAAGTCTGGAGGGTGAATCAGAAGAAGGAGAAGAAGGAGAAGGAGAAGGTGAAGTCTGGAGGGTGAATCAGAAGAAGCAGAAGAAGGAGAAGGAGAAGGTGAAGTCTGGAGGGTGAATCAGAAGAAGGAGCAGAAGGAGAAGGAGAAGATGAAGTCTGGAGGGTGAATCAAAAGAAGAAGAAGAAGGAGAAGGAGAAGGTGAAGTCTGGAGGGTGAATCAGAAGAAGGAGAAGAAGGAGAAGGAGAAGATGAAGTCTGGAGGGTGAAGCAGAAGAAACAGAAGAAGGAGAAGGAGAAGGTGAAGACTGGAGGGTGAATCAGAAGAAGTAGAAGAAGGAGAAGGAGAAGGTGAAGTCTGGAGGGTGAATCAGAAGAAGTAGAAGAAGGAGAAGGAGAAGGTGAAGTCTGGAGGGTGAATCAGAAGAAGTAGACGAAGGAGAAGGAGAAGGTGAAGTCTGGAGGGTGAATCAGAAGAAGCAGAAGAAGGAGAAGGAGAAGGTGAAGTCTGGAGGGTGAATCAGAAGAAGTAGAAGAAGGAGAAGGAGAAGGTGAAGTCTGGAGGGTGAATCAGAAGAAGCAGAAGAAGGAGAAGGAGAAGGTGAAGTCTGGAGGGTGAATCAGAAGAAGCAGAAGAAGGAGAAGGAGAAGGTGAAGTCTGGAGGGTGAAACAGAAGAAGCAGAATAAGGAGAAGGAGAAGGTGAAGTCTGGAGGGTGAATCAGCGAAGAGCAGAAGAAGGAGAAGGAGAAGGTGAAGTCTGTAGGGTGAATCAGAAGAAGTAGAAGAAGGAGAAGGAGAAGGTGAAGTCTGGAGGGTGAATCAGAAGAAGTAGAAAAAGGAGAAGGAGAAGGTGAAGTCTGGAGGGTGAAGCAGAAGAAGTAGAAGAAGGAGAAGGAGAAGGTGAAGTCAGGAGGGTGAATCAGAAGAAGTAGAAGAAGGAGAAGGAGAAGGTGAAGTCAGGAGGGTGAATCAGAAGAAGCAGAAGAAGGAGAAGGAGAAGGTGAAGTCTGGAGGGTGAATCAGAAGAAGCAGAAGAAGAGAAGGAGAAGGTGAAGTCTGGAGGGTGAATCAGAAGAAGTAGAAGAAGGAGAAGGAGAAGGTGAAGTCTGGGGGTGAATCAGAAGAAGCAGAAGAAGGAGAAGGAGAAAGGTG